>NW_022321380.1:0-2405 GCF_002776525.5 Piliocolobus tephrosceles | reverse complement strand
GAAGAAGAATCCGGAAGTGAACCATCCTGCCTCCGTTCGTCCAAACAGTCCAACCTTTTATTGATAATAGTGATAAAGGGGCGCCGTGGTCTGTCTGGCTACTTCCTGCTGTTAAGGGGCGTCGCCAAGGTCGGAGCCCATGGTTGGTATTTGGACGTATGGATGAAGAATAAAATAAGGCACCGTATTAGTATAGGAATGAGGAATGGAAGCATTTGTTGGAATATGGGCAAAACCCAGAAGGAAGGTCCTGGCAAGGTTGGGGAGTATGAGATAGTTAAGAAAATTTAGTAAGTTTGAGGCGAGTGGGGGAAAGCCAAACTGATTTCCACTGATTGCTTTCGGTAGGGGCCCTTTTTAGCTGGGAATGAGGAAGGAGTGCGCAAAATAGTTGTTGGCTAGGCAGCAATTAAGGAGTGGAGTTTTTCGTGGAGTGGATGGCTTTCCGCTTACTCCTACTACAGAGATATTGGATGGAAGGCTAGGTCCAGAGAAGGACGGCAAAACAGAATAGGTAGCCTCGCTGTTGATTAAAAAATTGTCTTACCCGCTACCAGGAGAGTTACCCGCGGCTCGGCGAGGGTGATAGGGGTCCCCGAGTCTCGGCACCTTCAGTTGTCATCGTCCAGATGTAGGAGCTGGAAAGAGCTCCCAGGATCCTGGGAAAGGGAGTCACGTAGAGGCGCGGCACCTGTTCTCAGGGTGGGGCAATCAGACTTCCAGTTTCCTCCTTGCTGGCAAGCAGGGCAGGGGGTTGCTGGTGGACGAAGGTTAGGACATTCAGTGGCCTAATGTCCCGATGCCTTGCACTTATAGCAAGGCTGCGTTGGGGCTCGGGGACCCTGTGGACACCTGTTGGCATAGTGTCCTGCCTTGCCGCACTTATAGCAGGCTCTTTTTGCAGCCTTGGAGTCTGTGGGGTGTGTGCTCTCTGGCCTGGGGTTACGACTGGGCTGTAAAGCCGCTGCTAGGAGCTGAACCTTCTGTTCAAGGCAAGCTTGCTGTCTTCTCTCTGGAGTTTTAGACCTTAAAGGCTAATTTAACTAGGTCTTGTATTGGTATCTGAGGACCATCCTCTACCTTTTGAAGTTTTTTTTTTTTTACGAATGTCAGGAGCTGATTGAGAAATGAAATAAGATGCCAAAATGGTGGCCCCTGTGGGGGAGGCCGGATCTAACTGGGTATATTGGGTTAGAACCTCAGTCAGTTTAGGGTAGAGGTTAGGATAACCTGGAGGTCATGCCAAGTTAAGTCATAGGCCTGACAAAGGTGTCTAAATTCCTTTATGTATATGGTAGGATTAGCTGAGAAATCACCTAAACGCTTCTCAATTTTGGAAAGATTGGCCAATGAAAAAGGGACATGTACTCTGACTAGCCCCTCCGCCCCAGCCACCTCTCGCAAAGGTGCTAACACTGTAGGAGGGTGTGGGCAGAGATAAGAGACTCAAGATAGCCAGTTGGGGGCCCCGAAGGAGGCATGGGACTGAGTGGATTACTAGTAGATAAGGAGGAGGAAGGAGGAGTCTGGGCAGGAAGGGAGGGGGTGGAGAGAAGGAGGAGTATAGGGATGAGAGCTTAAGGCCCAAAAGCCTTGTACGTAATTAATTTCGGACCACTTGCCTAGCCGCTGGCAGAAATTGCTGAGGTCGATCACGCCACAGTGGAAAGGAAAATTAACTGCTTCCTCCTAAATTCTTGTTCAAGCTGTAAGGTTTTTAAATTGGCTAGGAGGCACCCTAAGGAGGTGCTCTTTGGAAATTTGGACTGGGGGTTTCCCATTTGTTTCCTCTTTACTTACACAATGGACACAATGGAAATGGAAGTGGATCTCTGCCTGGTTTCAAAGCGTCCCTTGGAACCAGCAGAGACAGACTGGAGGCTCATGGAGCCAAAGTGGAGATTACCTTCAGGCGGACGTCTCCGTCCTGAACGGGGTCTCCCGAGCCACTTGGTGGCTCAAAATGGACCTCGGACCTGCGCAGGATTTGGGCCGAGGGACACAGTGGACACAATGGAAATGGAAGTGGATCTCTGCCTGGCTTCAAAGCGTCCTTTGGAACCAGCAGAGACAGACTGGAGGCTCTTGAAGCCAAAGTGGAGATTACCTTCAGGAGGACGTCTCCGTCCTGAAGGCGTCTCCCGAGCCACTTGGTGGCTCAAAATGGACCTCGGACCTGCGCAGGATTTTGGCCGAGGGAGGTAAAGAGGAGACAAGGGCACTTACCCCAGAGAGGCCGTGAGAGTGAGGGAAGCGGGTCTCAGGTCCTGGTCCGTCCGTGGCGTGGAACGAGGAGGAGGAGGCTCCCCGGACCCTGGGGGCCCTGAGGAGGGGTCTCCTCCCGGGTTCGGCACCAACTGATTTGTTTTTCTAAGACCACCAGAGTGGGCACAAAAGAACCAGCG
>NW_022321379.1:0-2405 GCF_002776525.5 Piliocolobus tephrosceles | reverse complement strand
CGCTGGTTCTTTTGTGCCCACTCTGGTGGTCTTAGAAAAACAAATCAGTTGGTGCCGAACCCGGGAGGAGACCCCTCCTCAGGGCCCCCAGGGTCCGGGGAGCCTCCTCCTCCTCGTTCCACGCCACGGACGGACCAGGACCTGAGACCCGCTTCCCTCACTCTCACGGCCTCTCTGGGGTAAGTGCCCTTGTCTCCTCTTTACCTCCCTCGGCCAAAATCCTGCGCAGGTCCGAGGTCCATTTTGAGCCACCAAGTGGCTCGGGAGACGCCTTCAGGACGGAGACGTCCTCCTGAAGGTAATCTCCACTTTGGCTTCAAGAGCCTCCAGTCTGTCTCTGCTGGTTCCAAAGGACGCTTTGAAGCCAGGCAGAGATCCACTTCCATTTCCATTGTGTCCACTGTGTCCCTCGGCCCAAATCCTGCGCAGGTCCGAGGTCCATTTTGAGCCACCAAGTGGCTCGGGAGACCCCGTTCAGGACGGAGACGTCCGCCTGAAGGTAATCTCCACTTTGGCTCCATGAGCCTCCAGTCTGTCTCTGCTGGTTCCAAGGGACGCTTTGAAACCAGGCAGAGATCCACTTCCATTTCCATTGTGTCCATTGTGTAAGTAAAGAGGAAACAAATGGGAAACCCCCAGTCCAAATTTCCAAAGAGCACCTCCTTAGGGTGCCTCCTAGCCAATTTAAAAACCTTACAGCTTGAACAAGAATTTAGGAGGAAGCAGTTAATTTTCCTTTCCACTGTGGCGTGATCGACCTCAGCAATTTCTGCCAGCGGCTAGGCAAGTGGTCCGAAATTAATTACGTACAAGGCTTTTGGGCCTTAAGCTCTCATCCCTATACTCCTCCTTCTCTCCACCCCCTCCCTTCCTGCCCAGACTCCTCCTTCCTCCTCCTTATCTACTAGTAATCCACTCAGTCCCATGCCTCCTTCGGGGCCCCCAACTGGCTATCTTGAGTCTCTTATCTCTGCCCACACCCTCCTACAGTGTTAGCACCTTTGCGAGAGGTGGCTGGGGCGGAGGGGCTAGTCAGAGTACATGTCCCTTTTTCATTGGCCAATCTTTCCAAAATTGAGAAGCGTTTAGGTGATTTCTCAGCTAATCCTACCATATACATAAAGGAATTTAGACACCTTTGTCAGGCCTATGACTTAACTTGGCATGACCTCCAGGTTATCCTAACCTCTACCCTAAACTGACTGAGGTTCTAACCCAATATACCCAGTTAGATCCGGCCTCCCCCACAGGGGCCACCATTTTGGCATCTTATTTCATTTCTCAATCAGCTCCTGACATTCGTAAAAAAAAAAAAACTTCAAAAGGTAGAGGATGGTCCTCAGATACCAATACAAGACCTAGTTAAATTAGCCTTTAAGGTCTAAAACTCCAGAGAGAAGACAGCAAGCTTGCCTTGAACAGAAGGTTCAGCTCCTAGCAGCGGCTTTACAGCCCAGTCGTAACCCCAGGCCAGAGAGCACACACCCCACAGACTCCAAGGCTGCAAAAAGAGCCTGCTATAAGTGCGGCAAGGCAGGACACTATGCCAACAGGTGTCCACAGGGTCCCCGAGCCCCAACGCAGCCTTGCTATAAGTGCAAGGCATCGGGACATTAGGCCACTGAATGTCCTAACCTTCGTCCACCAGCAACCCCCTGCCCTGCTTGCCAGCAAGGAGGAAACTGGAAGTCTGATTGCCCCACCCTGAGAACAGGTGCCGCGCCTCTACGTGACTCCCTTTCCCAGGATCCTGGGAGCTCTTTCCAGCTCCTACATCTGGACGATGACAACTGAAGGTGCCGAGACTCGGGGACCCCTATCACCCTCGCCGAGCCGCGGGTAACTCTCCTGGTAGCGGGTAAGACAATTTTTTAATCAACAGCGAGGCTACCTATTCTGTTTTGCCGTCCTTCTCTGGACCTAGCCTTCCATCCAATATCTCTGTAGTAGGAGTAAGCGGAAAGCCATCCACTCCACGAAAAACTCCACTCCTTAATTGCTGCCTAGCCAACAACTATTTTGCGCACTCCTTCCTCATTCCCAGCTAAAAAGGGCCCCTACCGAAAGCAATCAGTGGAAATCAGTTTGGCTTTCCCCCACTCGCCTCAAACTTACTAAATTTTCTTAACTATCTCATACTCCCCAACCTTGCCAGGACCTTCCTTCTGGGTTTTGCCCATATTCCAACAAATGCTTCCATTCCTCATTCCTATACTAATACGGTGCCTTATTTTATTCTTCATCCATACGTCCAAATACCAACCATGGGCTCCGACCTTGGCGACGCCCCTTAACAGCAGGAAGTAGCCAGACAGACCACGGCGCCCCTTTATCACTATTATCAATAAAAGGTTGGACTGTTTGGACGAACGGAGGCAGGATGGTTCACTTCCGGATTCTTCTTC
>NW_022321378.1:0-9658 GCF_002776525.5 Piliocolobus tephrosceles | reverse complement strand
GGCCCAAGCCATGCCTAAAGAGGAAGGTTGGAATGGGAAAATCACCTGTAGCACTTATGCATTTCTAACATGAGTTCCTACTAATTGATACACAAAAGATATAAGATCCAACAAAAAATTGTGTAAAAAAGATATATTAGCAACTAATGGAGAAAGATACAAAAGTGGACAATAAATGCATACAAAGATACTAAATCTTATTAGTAGCCAAGAAAATTCAAATTAGAATGATAACAAGATAGCATACCTTTATCCAAGAGATTGGCAAAAATTATGGAGTCCCAACATTTATTGCTGGGGAGATAGTGGGGGGAAGAGGTGCCCTTATCACTGCAGGTTGGAATTGGCATTGATGCCACCTAATTTTAATACAATTTCTTAGTATTTATTAAAATAAAACATGGCTCAACCCAGCAATCCCATTACTGGCACATACCCAAAGGGATATAAATCATTCTATTATAAAGACGCATGTATGTATATGTTCATTGCAGCACTATTCATAATAGCAAAGACATGGAATCAACTTAAGTCCCCATAAATGATAGACTAGATGAAGGAAATGTGGTAGACACCATGGAATACTATGAAGCCGTGACAAAAAAGAATGAGATCATGTCCTTTGGAGGGACACAGATAAAGCTGGAGGCCATTGTCCTTGCCAAACTAACACAGGAACAGAAAACCAAATACCATATGTTCTCACTTATCAGTGGGAGCTAAATGATGAGAACACATGGACACATAGAGAGGAACAACATACACTGGGGTCTAATTTAACTTAAACGTTAAATTTAAAAATAAATAAATAAAATAAAATATGGCCGTACTGGTTGGCATAGGAATCTCACTTAGAGAATTTATTTTACGAAGTTAAAAAAAAAAAAAAAGACCAGGTGCAGTGGCTCACACCTGTAATCCCAGCATTTCGGGAGGCCAAAGTGGGTGGATTGCTTGAGCTCAAGAGTTCAAGACCAGCCTGCACAACATGACAAAACCCTGTCTCTACAAAAAAATGCAGAAATTACCCAGGCATAGTGGTGCATACCTGTGGTCCCAGCTACTGAGGAAGCTGAAGTGGAAGGATCACCTGAGCTCGAGAGGTGGAGGCTGTGGTGAGCCTAGATTGCAACACATTTCAGCCTGGGCAAGCCTTGCTTGCAACACATTTCAGCCTGGGCAACAGAATGAGACCCTGTCTTACACCATGTACAAATATTTAGTGAAGCATTTTGGTAGTAGAAACACCCTGGAAGCAATCTATTGGCAGACCATTGCTTGTACAACATAAAGCCTGTTCATCTTGCAGACAGATATCCAGCAAGGAGATAGTGGCACATGAGCATAGGATGTCTGAGAGGGTGCTTGTAGGCTTATGGCAACCTAAGAAGCAGCTCCCACTGCAGTGTGTTCATTGGGGTTCATGCTGTGCTTCAATACTAAGTTGCCTGTGCCCACTTTGGAGGGGGCATGGGCTCAAGAGAGGCACTGGTCCCCACCACATCTGCCACACCCGGGTTGCCTGCCTGGACCCTGTAGTCACTTCAGCATGACCCCTGGTGGATGGCATGCCGGGTGTTTGTAAAATCAAACCACAGATGATGCTTTTAATGTACACATTTGCTTGTATAGACTCATGTGATTATGGGGAAAGATACAATAGGAATGAAGAATAGAGGCAGCAGACATTGTTTTTCTACCTTTTGTCTCTTTTTTCTGGTTTTGGTAAAGACATTCTATATTCATAATTTGTGAAATTTTAGTAAAAGAGCTATAGTAAAAAAAAAGTCAAAGAGAAGCGTTTATTTAAGAGGATTAAATACACAAGACAAAAATTTTTGATGGGAAAAATTCTCTTCATGTTACTTGGACATTTTCTCTTACAAGTGACTCAAAATCAGCTAATAAAAGCCTACTTAATAAAATACGAAATCCAATTCATAATACACCTTTTATCAAATTCTAAAAAAATTAGAACTACCTCAATTTGATCAAATATCTATGAGAAACTTACAGCAAATATCTTGCTTAATGGTGAAACATTTAAAATATTCCCGTTAAAGCCAGGAGGAAGCTAAGGATGAAGCCATCAAATTACTGATTCCTTATTTAGCACCGTAAGTATGTCACACTCTCTCCTTGTTTCTATTAACCCCCCATGCCTTTTGTTTGAATTATCAAATTTTCTTTGATCCCCCTTTTCCTTAATCTGTTTGAAATTTTACATTCTATTCTAATTCATGTCGTGATTCCCAATGGAAACATACACTTCGACTTATGAATGTGTCAGAGTTCTCTTATATTCAGCCTCTACGTCATCTCCAGGAGCTAGGCAAGAACTTTAATAATGTCTAGCTCCTTCTGAAATCCCCCATGCCCCAAATGTCTATGTCAAAGTCTTCTGGAATTTTAATTCTAGATCACCTTTCCAGATCTTTCTTCCAGAATCATACTTATCTAGACTTAATAATATAGCTAACGAATTTTCTTGCTTTCTGATTCTTCTTGCATCCCACTTTTTCTAGGAGTTTTGGTTTTTTTTTCCCCTGGCTGAAAAATATTATTCATACTTTTGCTGTACATAACAGCTGAATTCAAACCTCCCTGAACAGAAAAGCGGTTTAGTAGCTTGCACATTATAAGTTGTGTATTCTAAGTTCAGGGGGAAGCTCAGGCTTCAGGTCCAGTCTGAGTAGGAGTCTGGATTTTTGTCCCTTTTCTGTAGGCTCTTTCTCTCTTCATGTGGCCTTGCCCTTGAGCTGACACTTCTTGCCTCCTCCACTCCTCCTCCAAAACATTTGATTGATCATAGAATTGTAGATTCGGAGTTACTTCCCTCTCGAAGCTCTAAGGACGTTGCACCATTGCTTTCCACAGTCATTGATGCTGTCACACAAAGTCTACTGTGAGCCTAATTCTGCTTTCCATGCAGGTCTCAGCTTTCAGGCAGCTTTTGGAATGTTCTCTCTACCATACTTCATACTCCCAAAGGGTGTTATTCTTGTAGCCTGCTAAGGATTCACATCTTTCCTTCATTGGGAGAATTCATATAGCCATAATTTCCTCGTATTTTGCTGTCATCCAGATGTTCAGGCTCTCCATGTTAGATGACTTCTGGATCCTGTGGATGATGGATCCTGTGGATCCCCAGGATGATGGATCCTGGGAGAGCTCCATGTTAGATGACTTCTGGATCCTCAGGATGACGGATCACGGAAGAGCTCCAAGTTAGATGACCTCTGATCCTCAGGACAATGGATCATGAGGGAGCTCCACATCACATGCCATGTGGATCCTCAGGATAACGAATCCCAGCAGAGTTCCACATTAGATGACCTGTGAATACTCAGGACGATGGATCCCGAGGAGGATCCATGTTAGATGACCTCTGATCCTCAGGACATCCCATGACGTGTGGATCCGCAGGATGACGGATCTCAGGGGAGTTCCAGGATAGATGACCTCTGGATACCTAGGATGACAGTTCCCAGGGGAGCTCCATATTTGATGACCTCTCATCCTCAGGATGATGGATCCTGGGGGAGCTCCATGTTAGGTGACCTGTGGATCCTCAGGACAATGGATCCCGGGGGAGCTCCATGCTAAATGACCTGAGTATCCTCTGGACAATGGATCCCAGGGGAGCTTCACGTTAGATGACCTGTGGATCCTCAGGACAATGGATTGCAGGAGAGCTCCATTTTTGATGACCTGTGGATCCTCAGGACGATGGATCCTGGGAGAGCTCTATGTTAGATGGCCTGCAAATCCTCAGGATGATGGATCCTGGGAGAGCTCCATGTTAGATGACCTGTGGATCCTCAGGACAATGGATCCCGTAAGAGATTCACATTACATGACCTGTGGATCCTCAGGGCAATGGATCCCAGAAGAACTCCACCTTACATGACCTGTGGATCCTCAGGACAATGGATCCCAGGAGAACTCCATGTTACATGACCTCTGATCCCCAGGATGATGGATCCCTGGGGAGTTCCATGTTAGATGACCTGTGGATCCACAGGAGAGCTCCCTGGGTGACTGCTCTGTCACACTCTCCATCTCTCTCTTGCCCAAATATCTAGTTTTTTATTTCTCAGTCCTATCTATTCTGTGATTCAAATCATCAACATAACTTTGGATTCCAACAACCTTGTTTTTCATCCCAAGTATCTTTAATTGGCTTTTAATATAAGCACACTAAAAGGACTCAGGGAGCTGCTGGTTTATTTGAGTAAGCATTGAGGAATTCCATGCATCTGTATCTTTGACAGAACATACAAAGCAGAGGCAAGAGGGACATTGGAAGCAGATGGACTATTGTCAGGATCCTGGGAGGAGGACTTGGAGGTGCATGACAACACAAAGTAAGGGCCCTGGCTGGGATGGGCAGGGAGGAGTGGAGCAGAAATGGGGCTAGAGTTTGGGGATGGGGGAAAGTTCAGGTGGAAGAAAGGGAGGCTGGCAGCAATATGGGTGACAGAGGTTAGTGTGCAATGTGGGCAAGGTACACTGGGACCTCATGCACGTAGGTGCCACTGGAGGTCTGCATGATGCGCAAAAAAGCTGAGCCACCCAGAGGCCTGAACCCGATACAGGGATAGAGGGCCAACATGGGCTGCCTGGCCACAGCCGCAGGCCCAGGAGCAGGAGGTGGCTCCTGAAACCCCACCTCAGGCTGGGCTGCATGGGGACCGGGGCCTTCCTGCACAATTCCGGGCATAGGAGCTGCTTCAGTAAAAGAGAAGGCTGGGTTCTGCCCGGCTTCCGGTTCCCCCTGGTGGCCTGGCTCTCCACGGTAGTTCAGACGGAGGTACACCTCTGGCCCCTCTCTCTGGCTGGGGACCATGCGGAGCACGGGCCCACTGCCACGGCCTCGACCTGCCCACCAGCTTCCTCCCCTGCGCCAGCCTCTTCCTGCAGGACGAGCCAGCTCTGCGCGAGCCGGGGGCTCCCATCTCATGGGTTTCACATAAGCAGTGGGTTTTGCGAGTTGGACTGGCTCTATAGGGTCTTCATGGTCCACACCAGAGCAGCCTGCCTCTGTAGGAGGCCCACCTGAAGCTAAAAGAGAAGCAGAGTGTGAGGAGATGGAGTAGGGGCCGCCCAGGAAGCCTTCAGGAAGGGAGACAAGGAGAGGGGTTCAGGGAGGGCCCAGGGGAACCCAGGCAAACAGTGTGAAGGTCAGGAGATGCCTGCAGGGTGAGCCCTCAGGAGCACTGTCTGTCCAAGGGCCTAGCCTGGGCTCAGCACTTTCCATGAGCCTCTCAAGTCCTTGCAATGACCTTGTCAGTCAGATATTATGACCACCATTTTACTAATAAGTAAATGAGTCTACAATTCCCTGCAGAGGCTGAGTTTGAATAAAAATGACATGTTGCCTGCCCTTGCTGTGCTTAAACCTCAGTAGGAGAGACAAACAGAACATCTAAAAATGAATGATGCTAATGAGTGACCAGCTGGGAGGTGAAGGGTATCATAAGGGAGGTGGCTCCGGATCCAGAATGCTGGGGTTGTATTCCCAGGCAGCTTCACTTATCTGGGCATCAGTGCCCCTTTTCATAAATTGGTATAATAACGTGCCAACCCCTGGGTCCTTAAAAGAACTGAGTTACTAGAAGAGAAATGTTTAGATTAGTGTCTGGTTCAAGTAAGCTTCTTAACATGTATTGGGAAGGAGATGATCAGAAAGTCTTATTGGAGAAGTTAACATAAGCCGGGGATATCAAGGATGATGGGTGGGATTTAGAAAGGCAGAGGTGAGAGAGGATTAGGGATAGCAGGGAGGGATAGGATTCTAGGTGACAGGGGGGCCAGGGGTAGTTGTATGGCTTCCAGGAGGAAAGAAGCCTAGGGTAGCTATAAGCTAGCTTGGTAGGGAGGGGAGGTGTTCACACAGATACATGATTGAGCAATGGAACAGAACAGGAAGTCCAAAACTAGACAAACGTCTACAGAATTTTATCAATGACAGAGCAGGCATTGAAGATCATCTGAATATTCTTCCTAGGAAAACCTGTGTAGCCTAAGAAAAAATCCCAAGAAACTGGCATTTAGGGTTGCCCAGTTACATAGCCCAACCATATATATTCTGTGGAACCCAATCAACAAGCCCCATCCACAGGCTTGGGGCTCCCAACAGCTTCTTCCGGGTTGCATTTTTAAACTATAAGCAGCAATCAGAGATCGCCAAACATCAGAGGAAAGGCTCTAACACAAGAAATAGAACAATACAACAAGAAAAGCCAACTTGGAGGAAACAGTTTATGCCACACATGAGACTTTCCAAAAACATCTATAATTAATATCCCCAGAGAGATAGAAGGAATTATGTCCATGAATCAATTATAGGGTACTTTTGAAAAGGAATATTCAGAAAAACTACAGCTTTTTGAAATTAAAATTGTGAGAGCAGAAATAAAAATCTCCATGGAAATTTTGGAGGATAGTATTGAGAAGATCTCCCAGAAAAGAGAGCTAAAATCCAAAATGATGGAAAGGAAGGAAGATAAAAGAAAATTAGAAGCGTATTGTTACTGAGACACATCCCCATAAAATTCCAGAGTGGTGGTGACAACGAAAGATCCTACAATCTTCCAGAGAGGGAGAAAGAGAAAGGGAGGAAAGGCAATATGGAAAGGGTCAAGATTCAACATGTCTCAAAAATCAGACAGCTCAAAAGCAGCAATTAAATCTAGAAGATAATAGAAAATGTCTTCAAAATTTTTTTTTTTTTTTTTTTTTTTTTTTTTTTTTTTTTTTTTTTTTGAGGCAGGGTCTTGCTCTGTCGCCCGGACTGGAGTGCAGTGGCCAGATCTCAGCTCACTGCAAGCTCCGCCTCCTGGGTTTAGGCCATTCTCCTGACTCAGCCTCCCGAGTAGCTGAGACTACAGGCGCCCGCCACCTCGCCCGGCTAGTTTTTGTATTTTTAGTAGAGACGGGGTTTCACCGTGTTAGCCAGGATGGTCTCGATCTCCTGACCTCGTGATCCGCCCGTCTCGGCCTCCCAAAGTGCTGGGATTACAGGCTTGAGCCACCGCACCCGGCCAGTCTTCAAAATTTTTGAGTGAAATGGACTTCCCACCCACCTAAAATTTGATATCCAACCAAAGTATCCCTTAGGAATTAGAACGAAGATGTTTACAGACAAGCAAGATCTTAAATAATTTCCCTTCAAGGCATGCTTTACTGTAATGTGTCTATCAAACTAGACAAGATTAAAAGATTTAGGACAGTGTATGAAGGGAAATGTTTTCAAGAGTAATTTGGCAATGGCCATCAAATTCCAATATCTCTGGAAAAGAACAATGTGAGAGTACTGGTTTATCATACACAGATCGAGACATAGTGTGAGAACTCACTCTTCCAAAGAGAAAAAGTAAAATAAGAAAGAAAAAGACACCAGACATAGGAAATGGGATAAAATTCAAAAGAGGAAAAGGAATTTCCCAGATGATGTGGAAGGGAGATCCTGGAGTGGCAGCTGGGAGCTGACTAGGAGCAGCCAGTCCCGGTTGGAGCAGGCTATGAGAAAGTGAAACTGAGAGAATGCTTGATTGGGTTTCAATTTAAGCAATTGGGGAAGAATTGGGGAATGGATTCGTGATAAAGTGAACACATCATAACCGAGGAGAAGTATTAAGTCCTGGAAAACTCAAGTTATGCAAGAGGTGCAAAGTAATCCTAGTGTCCTCCTGGCTCCTGGGCAGTGGGGGAGGAGCACAGAGTGTGTGCCCTGGAATGGGTATGGCTGGGTGAGTGGTGGTGGTGGTGAGTGGTGGCAATGTATGAACTACAGCTAAATACTCCACTAGTCTAGCGGGAAGACCATAAATAAAGTCTAAACGGAAAAAGAAATAGCAGTAGGGTACGCATGTTATTTAAAGAATGAGAGGAAATGCTAGAAGTAATGGCTACCCAGATGGAAGTGATGGTCCCAAAGGTGCGAGAGACTGAGAAGGAGCAGGGGCTGCTGCTTTTCATAACATGTCACATTTGCATATCTAAGTTCTATAAGTCAATACCAAAAGTAAAGTAAAAATCTGGAAAAAATTAAAGAGAATGGTAGATGTTTGACGGTACCTTGATTAGGGGCCATGGAGCGAAGTCGTTTCGAACGCCTTGGTTCCTCCATAAGGAATCTGCAGGAGGGAGTGGGGAGGAAAACGGGTCAGTCAGGGTGTTAAACCGCAGCCTAATTTCTCAAGCGTCACGCAGCGATGCGGACCCTACCTCACCCCCTCCTCCAGGGCCACCGCCGCTCGCGGGCCTCAGAGCATTTGCACAGAGCCCGCGGGGCGCAGCCAAGGGGATCCTGTGAAGAAGGTGGGAGTTGGGGTGGGGGAAGACTTCCACACTGTAAGGGATTTCCAAAGGGGAGCCAGTAGCAAGCAGGGATTGGCCTAGAGGCGGCTTGATTAACTTATCCCAGTTTCTTCAGGCAAAGCTGGTGCCGGGGAGACTTAGGCCTCCTGGAGGAATGATCCCTCCCTAGCGGAAGAGAGAAAGAAGATGGAGGATGCGGAACAGAGTTGCGAGGAAGGCAGTGGTGACAAGGGATGTGGCCTCGGCTTTCTAGAGCACTGAGGATTCTGTTCCCACCTGTACCCACGCGAACTCTACCCACCCCTCAGGGACACCCAGACACAAACCTGATCTCCCTGCAGCTGGCTCTCTTCTATGAGGAGAAGCCCGAGGAGCTGGAGGTGTCCACAGGATCACGGCTATGGCTCCGACGTCGCCCTCAAATGCGCCCCCTACCAGGCAGGCAGGAGGGAGCACCCAGCGGTCCTAGCTCAGAGCCCGACAGAAAGCTGACTGACTGCTCGCAGCCTCGCGCGCTTTCTCTTAAAAGGCGGCGAGGCCATCACGTGATGGGAGAGGTCAGGGGCGGGGCCAGCTGGGGTGGGACCGACTGAGCTTGGAAGGTCATTGGCCAGTCCTTTGCCTGTCAAATGGGGCCCACCATGAAGCCCCCGTTCATAGATGTCAGTGGTTGATTGATCAATCTAATTGTTGAGAAAAAAAATTCATAATTACAATTAAGTGCCAGCAAAAGGGAGGTGTGGTGCCATGAGAGTAGCAAATAGGAAGATTTGATTTGATTAGATCTGAGCGTGGTGAAGGAAAGCATTGGTGGGGGGGGATATTTGTGCTGAAGTTTGGAATTTGGAATTTGAAATTCGTCGACGTGAACCGGGCTGGGAAGGGCAGGGAGGGAGGCAGGGAGGGAGGCAGGGGACTGGAAGGGAGGCCAGCCCATTCCGCGAATGGAGAGGGAGACCAGGCCCAGGTCCCGGGTGTGCGAGGTGGGGGCAGGGGCCGCAGGAGCTGGTCTTGTTCCAAGAAACCTCAGAACAGTGTCCTGAGTGGGTGAACATTTGAAAAACGGTCAGACTAGCTGTGAAGGAGAGAACTCAGGGTGCCCTGGTTAACTCCTAGAGCCAAGGAGGCTACACAGCACTAGGGGCTGGGCGCAGGATCGTGTTAGGCTAAGACTGTGGGCGTCAGAGGCAGAGAACGTTCCCCGGGAGGGAGATAAATCTGCAAGGGAAAGTGAGCCGTGTAGACAACCCTTGGAGGGAAGGAGACTGCAGCCTTGGCCTCCCGTTCCTTCAGACAGAGGTGAACCAGGAACCTGCGCTGAGTGGAAGATGGG
>NW_022321377.1:0-9658 GCF_002776525.5 Piliocolobus tephrosceles | reverse complement strand
CCCATCTTCCACTCAGCGCAGGTTCCTGGTTCACCTCTGTCTGAAGGAACGGGAGGCCAAGGCTGCAGTCTCCTTCCCTCCAAGGGTTGTCTACACGGCTCACTTTCCCTTGCAGATTTATCTCCCTCCCGGGGAACGTTCTCTGCCTCTGACGCCCACAGTCTTAGCCTAACACGATCCTGCGCCCAGCCCCTAGTGCTGTGTAGCCTCCTTGGCTCTAGGAGTTAACCAGGGCACCCTGAGTTCTCTCCTTCACAGCTAGTCTGACCGTTTTTCAAATGTTCACCCACTCAGGACACTGTTCTGAGGTTTCTTGGAACAAGACCAGCTCCTGCGGCCCCTGCCCCCACCTCGCACACCCGGGACCTGGGCCTGGTCTCCCTCTCCATTCGCGGAATGGGCTGGCCTCCCTTCCAGTCCCCTGCCTCCCTCCCTGCCTCCCTCCCTGCCCTTCCCAGCCCGGTTCACGTCGACGAATTTCAAATTCCAAATTCCAAACTTCAGCACAAATATCCCCCCCCACCAATGCTTTCCTTCACCACGCTCAGATCTAATCAAATCAAATCTTCCTATTTGCTACTCTCATGGCACCACACCTCCCTTTTGCTGGCACTTAATTGTAATTATGAATTTTTTTTCTCAACAATTAGATTGATCAATCAACCACTGACATCTATGAACGGGGGCTTCATGGTGGGCCCCATTTGACAGGCAAAGGACTGGCCAATGACCTTCCAAGCTCAGTCGGTCCCACCCCAGCTGGCCCCGCCCCTGACCTCTCCCATCACGTGATGGCCTCGCCGCCTTTTAAGAGAAAGCGCGCGAGGCTGCGAGCAGTCAGTCAGCTTTCTGTCGGGCTCTGAGCTAGGACCGCTGGGTGCTCCCTCCTGCCTGCCTGGTAGGGGGCGCATTTGAGGGCGACGTCGGAGCCATAGCCGTGATCCTGTGGACACCTCCAGCTCCTCGGGCTTCTCCTCATAGAAGAGAGCCAGCTGCAGGGAGATCAGGTTTGTGTCTGGGTGTCCCTGAGGGGTGGGTAGAGTTCGCGTGGGTACAGGTGGGAACAGAATCCTCAGTGCTCTAGAAAGCCGAGGCCACATCCCTTGTCAC
Organism: Piliocolobus tephrosceles; assembly: GCF_002776525.5. Classification (NCBI taxonomy): domain Eukaryota; kingdom Metazoa; phylum Chordata; class Mammalia; order Primates; family Cercopithecidae; genus Piliocolobus; species Piliocolobus tephrosceles. The sequence goes on along the minus strand of NW_022321377.1, from coordinate 8,548 downwards.
CACTGCCTTCCTCGCAACTCTGTTCCGCATCCTCCATCTTCTTTCTCTCTTCCGCTAGGGAGGGATCATTCCTCCAGGAGGCCTAAGTCTCCCCGGCACCAGCTTTGCCTGAAGAAACTGGGATAAGTTAATCAAGCCGCCTCTAGGCCAATCCCTGCTTGCTACTGGCTCCCCTTTGGAAATCCCTTACAGTGTGGAAGTCTTCCCCCACCCCAACTCCCACCTTCTTCACAGGATCCCCTTGGCTGCGCCCCGCGGGCTCTGTGCAAATGCTCTGAGGCCCGCGAGCGGCGGTGGCCCTGGAGGAGGGGGTGAGGTAGGGTCCGCATCGCTGCGTGACGCTTGAGAAATTAGGCTGCGGTTTAACACCCTGACTGACCCGTTTTCCTCCCCACTCCCTCCTGCAGATTCCTTATGGAGGAACCAAGGCGTTCGAAACGACTTCGCTCCATGGCCCCTAATCAAGGTACCGTCAAACATCTACCATTCTCTTTAATTTTTTCCAGATTTTTACTTTACTTTTGGTATTGACTTATAGAACTTAGATATGCAAATGTGACATGTTATGAAAAGCAGCAGCCCCTGCTCCTTCTCAGTCTCTCGCACCTTTGGGACCATCACTTCCATCTGGGTAGCCATTACTTCTAGCATTTCCTCTCATTCTTTAAATAACATGCGTACCCTACTGCTATTTCTTTTTCCGTTTAGACTTTATTTATGGTCTTCCCGCTAGACTAGTGGAGTATTTAGCTGTAGTTCATACATTGCCACCACTCACCACCACCACCACTCACCCAGCCATACCCATTCCAGGGCACACACTCTGTGCTCCTCCCCCACTGCCCAGGAGCCAGGAGGACACTAGGATTACTTTGCACCTCTTGCATAACTTGAGTTTTCCAGGACTTAATACTTCTCCTCGGTTATGATGTGTTCACTTTATCACGAATCCATTCCCCAATTCTTCCCCAATTGCTTAAATTGAAACCCAATCAAGCATTCTCTCAGTTTCACTTTCTCATAGCCTGCTCCAACCGGGACTGGCTGCTCCTAGTCAGCTCCCAGCTGCCACTCCAGGATCTCCCTTCCACATCATCTGGGAAATTCCTTTTCCTCTTTTGAATTTTATCCCATTTCCTATGTCTGGTGTCTTTTTCTTTCTTATTTTACTTTTTCTCTTTGGAAGAGTGAGTTCTCACACTATGTCTCGATCTGTGTATGATAAACCAGTACTCTCACATTGTTCTTTTCCAGAGATATTGGAATTTGATGGCCATTGCCAAATTACTCTTGAAAACATTTCCCTTCATACACTGTCCTAAATCTTTTAATCTTGTCTAGTTTGATAGACACATTACAGTAAAGCATGCCTTGAAGGGAAATTATTTAAGATCTTGCTTGTCTGTAAACATCTTCGTTCTAATTCCTAAGGGATACTTTGGTTGGATATCAAATTTTAGGTGGGTGGGAAGTCCATTTCACTCAAAAATTTTGAAGACTGGCCGGGTGCGGTGGCTCAAGCCTGTAATCCCAGCACTTTGGGAGGCCGAGACGGGCGGATCACGAGGTCAGGAGATCGAGACCATCCTGGCTAACACGGTGAAACCCCGTCTCTACTAAAAATACAAAAACTAGCCGGGCGAGGTGGCGGGCGCCTGTAGTCTCAGCTACTCGGGAGGCTGAGTCAGGAGAATGGCCTAAACCCAGGAGGCGGAGCTTGCAGTGAGCTGAGATCTGGCCACTGCACTCCAGTCCGGGCGACAGAGCAAGACCCTGCCTCAAAAAAAAAAAAAAAAAAAAAAAAAAAAAAAAAAAAAAAAAAAAATTTTGAAGACATTTTCTATTATCTTCTAGATTTAATTGCTGCTTTTGAGCTGTCTGATTTTTGAGACATGTTGAATCTTGACCCTTTCCATATTGCCTTTCCTCCCTTTCTCTTTCTCCCTCTCTGGAAGATTGTAGGATCTTTCGTTGTCACCACCACTCTGGAATTTTATGGGGATGTGTCTCAGTAACAATACGCTTCTAATTTTCTTTTATCTTCCTTCCTTTCCATCATTTTGGATTTTAGCTCTCTTTTCTGGGAGATCTTCTCAATACTATCCTCCAAAATTTCCATGGAGATTTTTATTTCTGCTCTCACAATTTTAATTTCAAAAAGCTGTAGTTTTTCTGAATATTCCTTTTCAAAAGTACCCTATAATTGATTCATGGACATAATTCCTTCTATCTCTCTGGGGATATTAATTATAGATGTTTTTGGAAAGTCTCATGTGTGGCATAAACTGTTTCCTCCAAGTTGGCTTTTCTTGTTGTATTGTTCTATTTCTTGTGTTAGAGCCTTTCCTCTGATGTTTGGCGATCTCTGATTGCTGCTTATAGTTTAAAAATGCAACCCGGAAGAAGCTGTTGGGAGCCCCAAGCCTGTGGATGGGGCTTGTTGATTGGGTTCCACAGAATATATATGGTTGGGCTATGTAACTGGGCAACCCTAAATGCCAGTTTCTTGGGATTTTTTCTTAGGCTACACAGGTTTTCCTAGGAAGAATATTCAGATGATCTTCAATGCCTGCTCTGTCATTGATAAAATTCTGTAGACGTTTGTCTAGTTTTGGACTTCCTGTTCTGTTCCATTGCTCAATCATGTATCTGTGTGAACACCTCCCCTCCCTACCAAGCTAGCTTATAGCTACCCTAGGCTTCTTTCCTCCTGGAAGCCATACAACTACCCCTGGCCCCCCTGTCACCTAGAATCCTATCCCTCCCTGCTATCCCTAATCCTCTCTCACCTCTGCCTTTCTAAATCCCACCCATCATCCTTGATATCCCCGGCTTATGTTAACTTCTCCAATAAGACTTTCTGATCATCTCCTTCCCAATACATGTTAAGAAGCTTACTTGAACCAGACACTAATCTAAACATTTCTCTTCTAGTAACTCAGTTCTTTTAAGGACCCAGGGGTTGGCACGTTATTATACCAATTTATGAAAAGGGGCACTGATGCCCAGATAAGTGAAGCTGCCTGGGAATACAACCCCAGCATTCTGGATCCGGAGCCACCTCCCTTATGATACCCTTCACCTCCCAGCTGGTCACTCATTAGCATCATTCATTTTTAGATGTTCTGTTTGTCTCTCCTACTGAGGTTTAAGCACAGCAAGGGCAGGCAACATGTCATTTTTATTCAAACTCAGCCTCTGCAGGGAATTGTAGACTCATTTACTTATTAGTAAAATGGTGGTCATAATATCTGACTGACAAGGTCATTGCAAGGACTTGAGAGGCTCATGGAAAGTGCTGAGCCCAGGCTAGGCCCTTGGACAGACAGTGCTCCTGAGGGCTCACCCTGCAGGCATCTCCTGACCTTCACACTGTTTGCCTGGGTTCCCCTGGGCCCTCCCTGAACCCCTCTCCTTGTCTCCCTTCCTGAAGGCTTCCTGGGCGGCCCCTACTCCATCTCCTCACACTCTGCTTCTCTTTTAGCTTCAGGTGGGCCTCCTACAGAGGCAGGCTGCTCTGGTGTGGACCATGAAGACCCTATAGAGCCAGTCCAACTCGCAAAACCCACTGCTTATGTGAAACCCATGAGATGGGAGCCCCCGGCTCGCGCAGAGCTGGCTCGTCCTGCAGGAAGAGGCTGGCGCAGGGGAGGAAGCTGGTGGGCAGGTCGAGGCCGTGGCAGTGGGCCCGTGCTCCGCATGGTCCCCAGCCAGAGAGAGGGGCCAGAGGTGTACCTCCGTCTGAACTACCGTGGAGAGCCAGGCCACCAGGGGGAACCGGAAGCCGGGCAGAACCCAGCCTTCTCTTTTACTGAAGCAGCTCCTATGCCCGGAATTGTGCAGGAAGGCCCCGGTCCCCATGCAGCCCAGCCTGAGGTGGGGTTTCAGGAGCCACCTCCTGCTCCTGGGCCTGCGGCTGTGGCCAGGCAGCCCATGTTGGCCCTCTATCCCTGTATCGGGTTCAGGCCTCTGGGTGGCTCAGCTTTTTTGCGCATCATGCAGACCTCCAGTGGCACCTACGTGCATGAGGTCCCAGTGTACCTTGCCCACATTGCACACTAACCTCTGTCACCCATATTGCTGCCAGCCTCCCTTTCTTCCACCTGAACTTTCCCCCATCCCCAAACTCTAGCCCCATTTCTGCTCCACTCCTCCCTGCCCATCCCAGCCAGGGCCCTTACTTTGTGTTGTCATGCACCTCCAAGTCCTCCTCCCAGGATCCTGACAATAGTCCATCTGCTTCCAATGTCCCTCTTGCCTCTGCTTTGTATGTTCTGTCAAAGATACAGATGCATGGAATTCCTCAATGCTTACTCAAATAAACCAGCAGCTCCCTGAGTCCTTTTAGTGTGCTTATATTAAAAGCCAATTAAAGATACTTGGGATGAAAAACAAGGTTGTTGGAATCCAAAGTTATGTTGATGATTTGAATCACAGAATAGATAGGACTGAGAAATAAAAAACTAGATATTTGGGCAAGAGAGAGATGGAGAGTGTGACAGAGCAGTCACCCAGGGAGCTCTCCTGTGGATCCACAGGTCATCTAACATGGAACTCCCCAGGGATCCATCATCCTGGGGATCAGAGGTCATGTAACATGGAGTTCTCCTGGGATCCATTGTCCTGAGGATCCACAGGTCATGTAAGGTGGAGTTCTTCTGGGATCCATTGCCCTGAGGATCCACAGGTCATGTAATGTGAATCTCTTACGGGATCCATTGTCCTGAGGATCCACAGGTCATCTAACATGGAGCTCTCCCAGGATCCATCATCCTGAGGATTTGCAGGCCATCTAACATAGAGCTCTCCCAGGATCCATCGTCCTGAGGATCCACAGGTCATCAAAAATGGAGCTCTCCTGCAATCCATTGTCCTGAGGATCCACAGGTCATCTAACGTGAAGCTCCCCTGGGATCCATTGTCCAGAGGATACTCAGGTCATTTAGCATGGAGCTCCCCCGGGATCCATTGTCCTGAGGATCCACAGGTCACCTAACATGGAGCTCCCCCAGGATCCATCATCCTGAGGATGAGAGGTCATCAAATATGGAGCTCCCCTGGGAACTGTCATCCTAGGTATCCAGAGGTCATCTATCCTGGAACTCCCCTGAGATCCGTCATCCTGCGGATCCACACGTCATGGGATGTCCTGAGGATCAGAGGTCATCTAACATGGATCCTCCTCGGGATCCATCGTCCTGAGTATTCACAGGTCATCTAATGTGGAACTCTGCTGGGATTCGTTATCCTGAGGATCCACATGGCATGTGATGTGGAGCTCCCTCATGATCCATTGTCCTGAGGATCAGAGGTCATCTAACTTGGAGCTCTTCCGTGATCCGTCATCCTGAGGATCCAGAAGTCATCTAACATGGAGCTCTCCCAGGATCCATCATCCTGGGGATCCACAGGATCCATCATCCACAGGATCCAGAAGTCATCTAACATGGAGAGCCTGAACATCTGGATGACAGCAAAATACGAGGAAATTATGGCTATATGAATTCTCCCAATGAAGGAAAGATGTGAATCCTTAGCAGGCTACAAGAATAACACCCTTTGGGAGTATGAAGTATGGTAGAGAGAACATTCCAAAAGCTGCCTGAAAGCTGAGACCTGCATGGAAAGCAGAATTAGGCTCACAGTAGACTTTGTGTGACAGCATCAATGACTGTGGAAAGCAATGGTGCAACGTCCTTAGAGCTTCGAGAGGGAAGTAACTCCGAATCTACAATTCTATGATCAATCAAATGTTTTGGAGGAGGAGTGGAGGAGGCAAGAAGTGTCAGCTCAAGGGCAAGGCCACATGAAGAGAGAAAGAGCCTACAGAAAAGGGACAAAAATCCAGACTCCTACTCAGACTGGACCTGAAGCCTGAGCTTCCCCCTGAACTTAGAATACACAACTTATAATGTGCAAGCTACTAAACCGCTTTTCTGTTCAGGGAGGTTTGAATTCAGCTGTTATGTACAGCAAAAGTATGAATAATATTTTTCAGCCAGGGGAAAAAAAAACCAAAACTCCTAGAAAAAGTGGGATGCAAGAAGAATCAGAAAGCAAGAAAATTCGTTAGCTATATTATTAAGTCTAGATAAGTATGATTCTGGAAGAAAGATCTGGAAAGGTGATCTAGAATTAAAATTCCAGAAGACTTTGACATAGACATTTGGGGCATGGGGGATTTCAGAAGGAGCTAGACATTATTAAAGTTCTTGCCTAGCTCCTGGAGATGACGTAGAGGCTGAATATAAGAGAACTCTGACACATTCATAAGTCGAAGTGTATGTTTCCATTGGGAATCACGACATGAATTAGAATAGAATGTAAAATTTCAAACAGATTAAGGAAAAGGGGGATCAAAGAAAATTTGATAATTCAAACAAAAGGCATGGGGGGTTAATAGAAACAAGGAGAGAGTGTGACATACTTACGGTGCTAAATAAGGAATCAGTAATTTGATGGCTTCATCCTTAGCTTCCTCCTGGCTTTAACGGGAATATTTTAAATGTTTCACCATTAAGCAAGATATTTGCTGTAAGTTTCTCATAGATATTTGATCAAATTGAGGTAGTTCTAATTTTTTTAGAATTTGATAAAAGGTGTATTATGAATTGGATTTCGTATTTTATTAAGTAGGCTTTTATTAGCTGATTTTGAGTCACTTGTAAGAGAAAATGTCCAAGTAACATGAAGAGAATTTTTCCCATCAAAAATTTTTGTCTTGTGTATTTAATCCTCTTAAATAAACGCTTCTCTTTGACTTTTTTTTTACTATAGCTCTTTTACTAAAATTTCACAAATTATGAATATAGAATGTCTTTACCAAAACCAGAAAAAAGAGACAAAAGGTAGAAAAACAATGTCTGCTGCCTCTATTCTTCATTCCTATTGTATCTTTCCCCATAATCACATGAGTCTATACAAGCAAATGTGTACATTAAAAGCATCATCTGTGGTTTGATTTTACAAACACCCGGCATGCCATCCACCAGGGGTCATGCTGAAGTGACTACAGGGTCCAGGCAGGCAACCCGGGTGTGGCAGATGTGGTGGGGACCAGTGCCTCTCTTGAGCCCATGCCCCCTCCAAAGTGGGCACAGGCAACTTAGTATTGAAGCACAGCATGAACCCCAATGAACACACTGCAGTGGGAGCTGCTTCTTAGGTTGCCATAAGCCTACAAGCACCCTCTCAGACATCCTATGCTCATGTGCCACTATCTCCTTGCTGGATATCTGTCTGCAAGATGAACAGGCTTTATGTTGTACAAGCAATGGTCTGCCAATAGATTGCTTCCAGGGTGTTTCTACTACCAAAATGCTTCACTAAATATTTGTACATGGTGTAAGACAGGGTCTCATTCTGTTGCCCAGGCTGAAATGTGTTGCAAGCAAGGCTTGCCCAGGCTGAAATGTGTTGCAATCTAGGCTCACCACAGCCTCCACCTCTCGAGCTCAGGTGATCCTTCCACTTCAGCTTCCTCAGTAGCTGGGACCACAGGTATGCACCACTATGCCTGGGTAATTTCTGCATTTTTTTGTAGAGACAGGGTTTTGTCATGTTGTGCAGGCTGGTCTTGAACTCTTGAGCTCAAGCAATCCACCCACTTTGGCCTCCCGAAATGCTGGGATTACAGGTGTGAGCCACTGCACCTGGTCTTTTTTTTTTTTTTTAACTTCGTAAAATAAATTCTCTAAGTGAGATTCCTATGCCAACCAGTACGGCCATATTTTATTTTATTTATTTATTTTTAAATTTAACGTTTAAGTTAAATTAGACCCCAGTGTATGTTGTTCCTCTCTATGTGTCCATGTGTTCTCATCATTTAGCTCCCACTGATAAGTGAGAACATATGGTATTTGGTTTTCTGTTCCTGTGTTAGTTTGGCAAGGACAATGGCCTCCAGCTTTATCTGTGTCCCTCCAAAGGACATGATCTCATTCTTTTTTGTCACGGCTTCATAGTATTCCATGGTGTCTACCACATTTCCTTCATCTAGTCTATCATTTATGGGGACTTAAGTTGATTCCATGTCTTTGCTATTATGAATAGTGCTGCAATGAACATATACATACATGCGTCTTTATAATAGAATGATTTATATCCCTTTGGGTATGTGCCAGTAATGGGATTGCTGGGTTGAGCCATGTTTTATTTTAATAAATACTAAGAAATTGTATTAAAATTAGGTGGCATCAATGCCAATTCCAACCTGCAGTGATAAGGGCACCTCTTCCCCCCACTATCTCCCCAGCAATAAATGTTGGGACTCCATAATTTTTGCCAATCTCTTGGATAAAGGTATGCTATCTTGTTATCATTCTAATTTGAATTTTCTTGGCTACTAATAAGATTTAGTATCTTTGTATGCATTTATTGTCCACTTTTGTATCTTTCTCCATTAGTTGCTAATATATCTTTTTTACACAATTTTTTGTTGGATCTTATATCTTTTGTGTATCAATTAGTAGGAACTCATGTTAGAAATGCATAAGTGCTACAGGTGATTTTCCCATTCCAACCTTCCTCTTTAGGCATGGCTTGGGCC
>NW_022321362.1:0-4448 GCF_002776525.5 Piliocolobus tephrosceles | reverse complement strand
TTCACCATTTTGCCCGGGTGGTCTCGAACTCCTGACTTTAGGTTATCCACCTGTCTTGGCCTCCTAGAGTGCTAGGATTCCAGGCGTGAGCCACCACACCTGCTGCCTCTGGCACTGTAAAGTGAGTGTCATAATGTTAACCTGCCTCACTGAGTCCTTGGGCAGAGGCAGTAAATTCAGACATACAAAGCAAAGAGACCTTTGTAGGTGCCTAGTACTTATTAGCCATTATTATATATCAGTCTGAAAAAGCAGATTGCAACGAATCAAGTGCTCCCCAGCTGCTTCTAGAGAGTGAAGCTCCATTATTTCATTTAAATACCGTTAATTTCCTACACTTCAATTCATCTTTTCACTTTCATTTTCCTTTCTTTTTGTGTACACACCTTACGCTTTTATCAGGCATTTCATTCAATTATGTATTTTCTCTGTGCTTGGCTTCTTCCACTACCAATTCCTCCCAAATGCACACATCGAACAACTTCCTTACTCAGCGATGATGGGATTGGGTATCATGTCAGTTTCCTCTGCTGCCTTACTTTTGGAAGAGAAAGCAAGATTAATAAATTATAATCATTTGTACATGTTTATTTTATTTTGCTAAATGGCAGCGTCTTCATAACCTTTTCAGGTTTATGTCAGTAATGTGTTCCCGAGGTCTAAATGATGATGTTTACACAGTTTGGTCTATTAATAGGCTTTCACTTACCATTGCAAAATCTCGGTTTGCAATGCTTAACCCTACATTGTCTGCCTAAGGAGATTAGGGAGTTAGAATGAGTTTGTCATATTTGGCCAGAAGTGTCTGTTTTCTTGGTCTGTCTCAAGAAATGGAAATTATACTTTCCCTGCCTTTGGTCTACTTAAAGTGTCACAGAAGAACAAATTGTACTGTGAGTTTGAAATGGCGCAGAGTGTGCATGAATCCGGTGGCACTTGAGGAACAGAAGCTGTTAGAGTAACTGACACCTGCTGTTGTTGATTAGCATCCTTCCCATAAGCTGTAGAATTGATGCACTCTTTGGGAATACACTAACTGCTTACTGGCTTTACTTTAGTTTCTTAGTTGGAATCAATGGATGATTTTAAGACTGAAAAAGAAATGCTTGGGTATGTAGCTGGGGATTGTGATCAGATCAGCTCCCAGCTTATCCATTTTAAATCTCCATTTAGCCAAAGCTAAACACATTTTGGATTAGCTGCCTTTTGAGGTTATCTTGGTCCCTGCTGCCTTCCATTAGTATTGACTGTACTTTAATTTAAAAAAAAAAAAAAATCTGGTGTCGATTTAGATTGAGGTCTGTGCAGTAAAAAAGGATCACCTTTCCACGTAGGGAAAGAGATTAAGCATCTGGATCATAGAGCTGTTTATTAAAAAGGATGATTTCTGCCTAAATCCACATGAACTTATGACTATCAGCGTAAGTAATGAGACTGCTGACTTGGGAAATTGGAGTCTTTTGCCATTCATTGACTGATTGAGTTGAGCATAAAACTGAAATGATTTTATGGACCATTCTTTTTGGCAATGTCAATCCTAAATCTGATATGAAATGGGGCTGCCATTACAATTGTTGTGAAATATAACTATTTGAGTACTTTGAGGGATTTTGCTTTTCATTTTATTTTTTTTTACCAGTGGAGTAGATTCAAATGGTGTAGATTATAAGAGAAGTTAAAAGACTTTCAATATTTATTCTAAAATGATTCGCTTTTTATTTTTTTATAATTATCATAGACATTTGAATGTTTATTTTGCAGTATTTCTTCATCAATGAACCTCTTTTAAAAAATAAATTCCAGACCTTAGACAACTAACTTAATGGGCTGGGAGAAGTTATTTAAACTTTGGGAACTAGCTACTGTGCAATTCAAGTGAAGGAAACAATGCCAATAATTCATTAGATTGCTAGTGAAACTAAGTTCATTCTACAGAGATAATAAAACCTGGAGTATAAATCCTCAGGCATTTGAAGGTCATCTATATACTTGTAGAATGGGAAGAATGTCCTTTGTAAAATTCTACAACTATTTATAAGTAGCAGCTCTTTTTGGGGGGGAAATCTTGCTACCTTTTTTTCATGACCTTTTATCAGGTAAATGCCTTGAGGATAAATCAGGGCTTCTGAATAATGCTTGCTCACCTAAAACAGGGTGAAAAATGGTAGGTTCCAAGCCTCAACCTATCATTTGTGGCAACTCCGTAAGAAACATGTCTCTGAATATGTCAGCAGTAGCACTCAAGGATGCTCTGTGTTATCTAATTGCTCTTGTACCTTTTTCTGACTTTAGGATAAGCAGTGGGTATGCCTAGGATGGCACGTCCCTACTGACTGCTGAAGCATGAAATGGTTGCAGTTGCGGTTCCTGCTCTCTATCCTTTCCCTCACACCATCCCCTTTCCAGAAGCAGTAGTACTCCACCCTGTTTCTAAACAGGAATGAAGGCCCTGGTAATCATAACTCATAAAGCATGTCACAGTCTTCCTCCGTCTCTTCTTTTCTCCTATTTTAATTAAAATTGAATTCATGCCTCTCAAATGAGTGGATTCACAGGGTGACAATATCTTTCAGATTCCAAGGGCCATATGGGAGGTCAATATTATGCATTGTCTTATCTTCAGTATAACATGGTGGCTGTTTTGACAGGCTTCAGTCAAAATGTGAAGTTCCTCATCACCAAACATTCTAGAAATTGTTCCTGCACCCCTCAACTCCACTGTCTCCCTGGGTCACTGGTGTCTTTCTCTTCATCCTGTGTTCATCAAAAAGGAAAGAAAAGGGATGGAGTGTCTACTGCAAACATTATTGGAGTTTTTAAATGCAATATTTTATTTCTAACTTAAATGACTCCAAGATCAAATCAAATTTGCCTAATCCCAATCCCTCCATTGCCATAACAGCTACATTAAAATATTATATGCTTGCCCCTAGCACCTACTAAGTGCTCAATAAACATTTACTGAAAGAAAATAAATTTGATTTAGACACTTGAAAGTTTTTTTCTGAAAACGAGAGTCCACATATTCTGTTGTCATAGAGACTCAAAAATCCAATCTTATTTCGTGATGAGCCTCAGTTGTCATAGTTCTCCTTTTCTTCTCCTTCACAAGACAGTAATTGAGTTTCAGGATATGGGACTGCTACTAAATATTCACTTGCAATTTGCATCGAAATGTCAAATACATTATTTGGGAATATGCCAGATAACTTAGGAAAGTGTTTAATTTAAAGACCTGCCTAAGGGGAAAAGTAGTCTATATCAGACGAAACAGGGAGCACTTGTAGAACTTTTAGAAGTCAGCTGGACAAATGGGATGCTCAGAACTTCAAGAAAGGGCAGGGAAGAATCTTCATCCTAGATGGGGACATGTTGAAGCATTTTAAAATATTTCACATTTAAATGCCCGAGCTCTGGCTAAACATTAAAATCAAATTTTGAGGCTATTCAATTTTATGTCTATATTAGTTTGCTCGGGCTGTCATAACAAAATACCACAGACTGGATAGTTTAAGTCAGAGAAATCTATTTCCTCACTGTTTTAGAGGCTAGACGTCCAAGATCAAGGTGTTACAGGGTTGGTTTCTTCTGAGGACCACAAGGGAAGGATCTGTTCCAGGCCTCAGTGCTTGGCTTACAGAGAGCCACCTTCTCTCTGGGTCCTCACGGGGTCTTTCTTCTGGGTACCTGTGTCTCTTGAGTGTCCAAATTTTCTCTTCTTACATGGACAGTGGTCAGACTGGATTAAGGCCCACTATCAGGATGTCATTTTAACTTAATCACCTCATTAAAGGCCATATCTCCAAATATAGTCACATTCTGAGGTATCTGGGGATTAGGGCTTCAACACATGAGTTTGGGGGAGAAACAAGAGAATGGCCCATAACAATGTCAAAGTGAGAAGTTGACTTGCAAACTGATGACATAGGCAGTAAGTAAGCACTGAGTGCCCACTATGCTGTTTTGATCCACTGAGGGTGGAATGATACTCACATACAGCATGTCTCTCATAGGGAGGTCCATAGAGTCACATGGGCATTGTCTTAGATGAAATGGACAGGGATATTCACAAACCCAGTACTCTCAACCACTGGCCATTTCCAGCATTACCCTGGGGGCTCTCCCCTCCTATGAATTTTCAATACCCTTCAGCTTCTGTGTTGCTGGCTCTGCCTGATGCTGCATGTGAAAATCTTGGGGTACACATTCTTTAAATGTTAGTAACTTGTTTTTACAATGATTCATATCTCAGTTCTCAACAGGCCAGTTCATGTTATACCCGATATCTGGATGTCCAGGCAGAAGAACTAGGTTTGAGAACCAGCCCCATCAGATACAGATGCTGCAGCTTGAGCAAGGCACTAAGTATCTCTGAAATCACAGTTCTCTCATCTGTAAAGAAGAGAAAAGAGGATGGCCAAGTAGTGTAGGGAAGTATCATAGTCCAT
>NW_022321361.1:0-4448 GCF_002776525.5 Piliocolobus tephrosceles | reverse complement strand
ATGGACTATGATACTTCCCTACACTACTTGGCCATCCTCTTTTCTCTTCTTTACAGATGAGAGAACTGTGATTTCAGAGATACTTAGTGCCTTGCTCAAGCTGCAGCATCTGTATCTGATGGGGCTGGTTCTCAAACCTAGTTCTTCTGCCTGGACATCCAGATATCGGGTATAACATGAACTGGCCTGTTGAGAACTGAGATATGAATCATTGTAAAAACAAGTTACTAACATTTAAAGAATGTGTACCCCAAGATTTTCACATGCAGCATCAGGCAGAGCCAGCAACACAGAAGCTGAAGGGTATTGAAAATTCATAGGAGGGGAGAGCCCCCAGGGTAATGCTGGAAATGGCCAGTGGTTGAGAGTACTGGGTTTGTGAATATCCCTGTCCATTTCATCTAAGACAATGCCCATGTGACTCTATGGACCTCCCTATGAGAGACATGCTGTATGTGAGTATCATTCCACCCTCAGTGGATCAAAACAGCATAGTGGGCACTCAGTGCTTACTTACTGCCTATGTCATCAGTTTGCAAGTCAACTTCTCACTTTGACATTGTTATGGGCCATTCTCTTGTTTCTCCCCCAAACTCATGTGTTGAAGCCCTAATCCCCAGATACCTCAGAATGTGACTATATTTGGAGATATGGCCTTTAATGAGGTGATTAAGTTAAAATGACATCCTGATAGTGGGCCTTAATCCAGTCTGACCACTGTCCATGTAAGAAGAGAAAATTTGGACACTCAAGAGACACAGGTACCCAGAAGAAAGACCCCGTGAGGACCCAGAGAGAAGGTGGCTCTCTGTAAGCCAAGCACTGAGGCCTGGAACAGATCCTTCCCTTGTGGTCCTCAGAAGAAACCAACCCTGTAACACCTTGATCTTGGACGTCTAGCCTCTAAAACAGTGAGGAAATAGATTTCTCTGACTTAAACTATCCAGTCTGTGGTATTTTGTTATGACAGCCCGAGCAAACTAATATAGACATAAAATTGAATAGCCTCAAAATTTGATTTTAATGTTTAGCCAGAGCTCGGGCATTTAAATGTGAAATATTTTAAAATGCTTCAACATGTCCCCATCTAGGATGAAGATTCTTCCCTGCCCTTTCTTGAAGTTCTGAGCATCCCATTTGTCCAGCTGACTTCTAAAAGTTCTACAAGTGCTCCCTGTTTCGTCTGATATAGACTACTTTTCCCCTTAGGCAGGTCTTTAAATTAAACACTTTCCTAAGTTATCTGGCATATTCCCAAATAATGTATTTGACATTTCGATGCAAATTGCAAGTGAATATTTAGTAGCAGTCCCATATCCTGAAACTCAATTACTGTCTTGTGAAGGAGAAGAAAAGGAGAACTATGACAACTGAGGCTCATCACGAAATAAGATTGGATTTTTGAGTCTCTATGACAACAGAATATGTGGACTCTCGTTTTCAGAAAAAAACTTTCAAGTGTCTAAATCAAATTTATTTTCTTTCAGTAAATGTTTATTGAGCACTTAGTAGGTGCTAGGGGCAAGCATATAATATTTTAATGTAGCTGTTATGGCAATGGAGGGATTGGGATTAGGCAAATTTGATTTGATCTTGGAGTCATTTAAGTTAGAAATAAAATATTGCATTTAAAAACTCCAATAATGTTTGCAGTAGACACTCCATCCCTTTTCTTTCCTTTTTGATGAACACAGGATGAAGAGAAAGACACCAGTGACCCAGGGAGACAGTGGAGTTGAGGGGTGCAGGAACAATTTCTAGAATGTTTGGTGATGAGGAACTTCACATTTTGACTGAAGCCTGTCAAAACAGCCACCATGTTATACTGAAGATAAGACAATGCATAATATTGACCTCCCATATGGCCCTTGGAATCTGAAAGATATTGTCACCCTGTGAATCCACTCATTTGAGAGGCATGAATTCAATTTTAATTAAAATAGGAGAAAAGAAGAGACGGAGGAAGACTGTGACATGCTTTATGAGTTATGATTACCAGGGCCTTCATTCCTGTTTAGAAACAGGGTGGAGTACTACTGCTTCTGGAAAGGGGATGGTGTGAGGGAAAGGATAGAGAGCAGGAACCGCAACTGCAACCATTTCATGCTTCAGCAGTCAGTAGGGACGTGCCATCCTAGGCATACCCACTGCTTATCCTAAAGTCAGAAAAAGGTACAAGAGCAATTAGATAACACAGAGCATCCTTGAGTGCTACTGCTGACATATTCAGAGACATGTTTCTTACGGAGTTGCCACAAATGATAGGTTGAGGCTTGGAACCTACCATTTTTCACCCTGTTTTAGGTGAGCAAGCATTATTCAGAAGCCCTGATTTATCCTCAAGGCATTTACCTGATAAAAGGTCATGAAAAAAAGGTAGCAAGATTTCCCCCCCAAAAAGAGCTGCTACTTATAAATAGTTGTAGAATTTTACAAAGGACATTCTTCCCATTCTACAAGTATATAGATGACCTTCAAATGCCTGAGGATTTATACTCCAGGTTTTATTATCTCTGTAGAATGAACTTAGTTTCACTAGCAATCTAATGAATTATTGGCATTGTTTCCTTCACTTGAATTGCACAGTAGCTAGTTCCCAAAGTTTAAATAACTTCTCCCAGCCCATTAAGTTAGTTGTCTAAGGTCTGGAATTTATTTTTTAAAAGAGGTTCATTGATGAAGAAATACTGCAAAATAAACATTCAAATGTCTATGATAATTATAAAAAAATAAAAAGCGAATCATTTTAGAATAAATATTGAAAGTCTTTTAACTTCTCTTATAATCTACACCATTTGAATCTACTCCACTGGTAAAAAAAAATAAAATGAAAAGCAAAATCCCTCAAAGTACTCAAATAGTTATATTTCACAACAATTGTAATGGCAGCCCCATTTCATATCAGATTTAGGATTGACATTGCCAAAAAGAATGGTCCATAAAATCATTTCAGTTTTATGCTCAACTCAATCAGTCAATGAATGGCAAAAGACTCCAATTTCCCAAGTCAGCAGTCTCATTACTTACGCTGATAGTCATAAGTTCATGTGGATTTAGGCAGAAATCATCCTTTTTAATAAACAGCTCTATGATCCAGATGCTTAATCTCTTTCCCTACGTGGAAAGGTGATCCTTTTTTACTGCACAGACCTCAATCTAAATCGACACCAGATTTTTTTTTTTTTTTAAATTAAAGTACAGTCAATACTAATGGAAGGCAGCAGGGACCAAGATAACCTCAAAAGGCAGCTAATCCAAAATGTGTTTAGCTTTGGCTAAATGGAGATTTAAAATGGATAAGCTGGGAGCTGATCTGATCACAATCCCCAGCTACATACCCAAGCATTTCTTTTTCAGTCTTAAAATCATCCATTGATTCCAACTAAGAAACTAAAGTAAAGCCAGTAAGCAGTTAGTGTATTCCCAAAGAGTGCATCAATTCTACAGCTTATGGGAAGGATGCTAATCAACAACAGCAGGTGTCAGTTACTCTAACAGCTTCTGTTCCTCAAGTGCCACCGGATTCATGCACACTCTGCGCCATTTCAAACTCACAGTACAATTTGTTCTTCTGTGACACTTTAAGTAGACCAAAGGCAGGGAAAGTATAATTTCCATTTCTTGAGACAGACCAAGAAAACAGACACTTCTGGCCAAATATGACAAACTCATTCTAACTCCCTAATCTCCTTAGGCAGACAATGTAGGGTTAAGCATTGCAAACCGAGATTTTGCAATGGTAAGTGAAAGCCTATTAATAGACCAAACTGTGTAAACATCATCATTTAGACCTCGGGAACACATTACTGACATAAACCTGAAAAGGTTATGAAGACGCTGCCATTTAGCAAAATAAAATAAACATGTACAAATGATTATAATTTATTAATCTTGCTTTCTCTTCCAAAAGTAAGGCAGCAGAGGAAACTGACATGATACCCAATCCCATCATCGCTGAGTAAGGAAGTTGTTCGATGTGTGCATTTGGGAGGAATTGGTAGTGGAAGAAGCCAAGCACAGAGAAAATACATAATTGAATGAAATGCCTGATAAAAGCGTAAGGTGTGTACACAAAAAGAAAGGAAAATGAAAGTGAAAAGATGAATTGAAGTGTAGGAAATTAACGGTATTTAAATGAAATAATGGAGCTTCACTCTCTAGAAGCAGCTGGGGAGCACTTGATTCGTTGCAATCTGCTTTTTCAGACTGATATATAATAATGGCTAATAAGTACTAGGCACCTACAAAGGTCTCTTTGCTTTGTATGTCTGAATTTACTGCCTCTGCCCAAGGACTCAGTGAGGCAGGTTAACATTATGACACTCACTTTACAGTGCCAGAGGCAGCAGGTGTGGTGGCTCACGCCTGGAATCCTAGCACTCTAGGAGGCCAAGACAGGTGGATAACCTAAAGTCAGGAGTTCGAGACCACCCGGGCAAAATGGTGAA
>NW_022321360.1:0-4041 GCF_002776525.5 Piliocolobus tephrosceles | reverse complement strand
CAGATCCTTCATGAATGGAATTATTGTCCTTGTCAGAAAGGCCCCAGAGAGGTCCCTTGTCCTTTCCACCATGTGAGAACACGGTGACAAAGTACTTTTCTTTGAACCAAGAATCGACCTTCTCCAAATATGGAAACTTCCAATTTCTTGACTGTGAGCTTCTCAGCCTCCAGAATAATACAGCTAGATATGCAGATCCCACAGACAATAATATGGATTAATTTGTGAAGAAATTATGTAGAGAAAATACTTCAGTTGAAAGACAGAAAAAAAATTGTAGAGAAAATACTTGAATATAAAATAAAATAATAATAACTATTGTGTTATGAGATAAGGAAATCCTGGTTCAATGTCTCCTCATTCTTTATTAAATCCAACTAGTAGACAAGGCCCCAAAGTTCAATATCTCAATGCTAAATGTTAAATTTTACTTGGAAAGCTATGAATCACAAGTTATGGAAGAAAAGCCTTGAATATAAGACAAGGCAAAAATAAAAAGCCCTCACAAATAAAGAAAAGAAATCTTTAGAAAATAGAGACTATGCATCAGGCAGAAGAAAATCTTCCAATAAAATGCTACTTAGAGAAGTAAAAGAAAACATTGAATACATTAAATCAAAGCAAGATGCCACAAAACAAAAATATCAGCAAGTAAGTTCTTTTAAATGAAAAAAAAAAAAAATTCAATTAAGGACCTTACCTTGACTTTCTGTTAGGTTAGAATAAAAGATTTGGAATTACTTCCATTTAAAAAAAAAAAAAAATTTAAACTTGACAAAATGTATAAAACAATTTTTGCTTTGGGGGAGATCGGACATCAGACATTGTAGGACAGATATTTATAGAGGAGAAACAAACAAAGTGAATCCTCTAACTGCCTCAACTGGAGTACCTGGAAAGAGTTTCAAAAACAAAATCAGCGAGGGAATCCAAGCATTACGTGGGTTCCCTTTGAATGAAGTACACAAAGTTAGCATCTGAAGTAAAGGCAGCTAGATAGCAGAGGGCAGAGTACTAGAGAGGAGAGGGGTGCAGAGACAGCACTCCCTGAATCTGCAGAGTCTTCCTTTCATCTTCTTCTGATCAGAACATGCATATAAGGAAAATAACTGAGGCTGGCAGAAGATCCACCCTAGAGGGGCAGAGAAGAAAACTGCTGGAGATCTTGCTACCAGCCAAAGTAGAAAACCTTACAAATCAAGGGCATAAGGTAGAGTTTTAAAAAGCGTATTTCCTCAAGAGTGAGGCAAAACTAATTGTAGAATATGGGCTGCCCTGGTTAAACTTATTATCATATACAAAAAAAAAAAAAAAAAAACCTCAATATGTATGATAAACCTCAATGTAAAACATAAACATTTAAATCCTTAATAAGAAAACACAGTTTTGAATTAGGCCAAGATTTCGCAGATATTACAAAGAATATAATCCATAAAAGAAGAAATCAATACATTTAAAACTCTGCTCTTCAAAAGAAACTAAAAATGAAAATACCAGCCACATACTGGAAAAATATTTGTGAATTATATATCTAATAAAGAACTTGGATCTAAAATATATACAAAATTCTCAAAATTTAAAAATAAGAAAATAGCTAAACAGTTAAAAATGAGCATAATATTTGAGCAGAAACACCCCTCAAATAGATATGTAGGTAGCAAATAAGAACATAGAAAGACATCCACATCAATACTTATCAAAAATATACAAATTAAAATCACAATATCACTGCACACCTATTACATAGACCGAAAGTATAAAGCTTGTTGAACCATGCCAAATGATACAAGAGACATGGAAAAACTGAAAGTTTTCTACATAGAGGACAGAAAGGTCAATTGGTTTACCACTTTAGAAAGCGTTTTCTAGTTTCTTAAAAAAGAAGGATCATCTGGCCTGTGATTCAGAAATTATTCCCGTCAATATGCACTCAAGAAAATGAACGCATGTCCATACAAAGACATGTCAAGGAATCTTTTTGGCAACTTTGTTTGTTATAGTACAAGGATGAAATCAGCCTGAAATTCTATCAGCCAATGACTGAATAAAAAATCTGGCATATTTATACAATATCATTCTATTTAGGTTTTGAAAACATGTATGATTCATGATTATTTCATTCCATATACAGCTAACATCCTGAATAATTTCCCATTAATAAAGAATAAGTGTGCTTTGTGGAAAAAAAGGCAAAATGAATGATTGATACAAGCAACAATATGGATAAACCTCAAAGTAATTTTGCTCAGTGAAAGAAGTCAGGCAAGAAGATTGTAGTCTCTGATTCCATATATGTAAAATTCTACAAAATATAAGCCAATGTGTAGCTACTGAAAGTATATCAGTGGTTCCTTATGGATACGTTCCAGGGATCAGGTAGTGATTACAAAGAGGCATTAGGAAACTTTTGGCATTAATGAAAAACTTTATGATCTTGATTCTGCTGATGGTTTCTTGGGTATATACGTATGTAAAAATTACAAAGTTGTACACTTTAAAGATATATGTTTTATTATGTATCAATTATTCATCAGTAAAATGAGTTAAAATGAAAATGAAGGAATCAGATAATAAATGATTGCCAAATTATTAAATTAAAGCTTTATAAGTTTTCTAATAAATGGCAGCAGGAATAACAGAGTGATCTGACATAATTTGGTGAATTGTTTTTTATACAAATGTCACAGTTCCCTTTAGTGCATTTGGAGCACTCCATTTAGATACAGATGTGCTTTTCCTAAAGTAAGAGGGAAGGGACTTTTTAGTTCTAGCTGTGTACATTGTATAACTGATTTTTGTGTTCCAGTGCAGATAGTTTCCTGTTACCAAGGATGGTTTCTTTTTTTCTCTCTTCTAATTCTGTTTCCGTGTTCTGGGCAAAACCGTAACTCCCAGGCAAAAGGGAAGGAGAAGGCAGAACAATTTAAGCAGCAAGCCAACAGAATTGCTCAATCACCAAGGAGAGTCACAAAGGGACAAGAATCATAAACATCCACAGTAGCCCATTCCCAGTTTTCATCTTGCACAGAAATGATGAAGAATATGAGAGAAAACAAATGAATAGTCACAGAATTTATAACTTCCACTGAAATCAGCAAACATCATCGGGGAAAATAATAGGGCTCACGTAAATTCCTGTGTCATTTAAAAACCCTCTGAGGCATGCAATTTTCGGTTCATTCTTTCTTTACACTTGTCAGATTTCCTACTGATTGGAACCTTCTGGGGACTAATTACCTCCTTTTCTTCAATAATCTTACCTAATTTGACCCACTTAAATCATGAATAGTTCTGATTTTAATTATTTGGATATTTTCAGATTACAGTGTGACCCCTTGCCCAAAATATCAGGAAGATTTCATGTATAATTTCAGCTTTCTTTAAAGTCATAAAATCTTCTTGGTTAAGAAACTACTGTATGTTGACTTGCTTCATTTTTTCATAACACACAAAATCCAATATTATTCAGTTTCTCCTGTTTTAGACAGCCTAGAAAAAAGTGAAAGTAAATGAATACATTGGTTCATTTCTGCTCTTCATTTTACAATTATATTTCCTGTTACAATTGAAGAAAGTCACAATGAATATGCTTGAAAGGCCTTCTGTTGTTAAATCTAACAACAGAAATGCTGCTGCCCCAGTAAAAAGCAGTCAGAGAGATTTTATGTAACAGACATTTTGGCAAAAACAAGAGGAACAATACTTTGTAAGTCTCTACTCTCATGTAGTCCTATGTCATCCTCATTTTAGGGCCTTCCACTACAGGATTATTAGTTCTGACAGGGTTTTTCCTTCTATCTCATTAGAGACAATAAAAAGCCTGCTGAGGGGCACACATAAACACATATGAACCCAAAATCCTATCGTTAATAAATATTATAAACAGGAAAACTCCATGATATATTTACCTTCCTTTAAATGAAAGTCATCTGGCTAGGTACAGATCTCAGTGGGTAATAAATATGGACATTGGAGAAGTCTGATATATTGATCAGACTTAGAGATTTCTAATCTCTATTTTTCTCGGCTCCAAACCTTGAC
>NW_022321359.1:0-4041 GCF_002776525.5 Piliocolobus tephrosceles | reverse complement strand
GTCAAGGTTTGGAGCCGAGAAAAATAGAGATTAGAAATCTCTAAGTCTGATCAATATATCAGACTTCTCCAATGTCCATATTTATTACCCACTGAGATCTGTACCTAGCCAGATGACTTTCATTTAAAGGAAGGTAAATATATCATGGAGTTTTCCTGTTTATAATATTTATTAACGATAGGATTTTGGGTTCATATGTGTTTATGTGTGCCCCTCAGCAGGCTTTTTATTGTCTCTAATGAGATAGAAGGAAAAACCCTGTCAGAACTAATAATCCTGTAGTGGAAGGCCCTAAAATGAGGATGACATAGGACTACATGAGAGTAGAGACTTACAAAGTATTGTTCCTCTTGTTTTTGCCAAAATGTCTGTTACATAAAATCTCTCTGACTGCTTTTTACTGGGGCAGCAGCATTTCTGTTGTTAGATTTAACAACAGAAGGCCTTTCAAGCATATTCATTGTGACTTTCTTCAATTGTAACAGGAAATATAATTGTAAAATGAAGAGCAGAAATGAACCAATGTATTCATTTACTTTCACTTTTTTCTAGGCTGTCTAAAACAGGAGAAACTGAATAATATTGGATTTTGTGTGTTATGAAAAAATGAAGCAAGTCAACATACAGTAGTTTCTTAACCAAGAAGATTTTATGACTTTAAAGAAAGCTGAAATTATACATGAAATCTTCCTGATATTTTGGGCAAGGGGTCACACTGTAATCTGAAAATATCCAAATAATTAAAATCAGAACTATTCATGATTTAAGTGGGTCAAATTAGGTAAGATTATTGAAGAAAAGGAGGTAATTAGTCCCCAGAAGGTTCCAATCAGTAGGAAATCTGACAAGTGTAAAGAAAGAATGAACCGAAAATTGCATGCCTCAGAGGGTTTTTAAATGACACAGGAATTTACGTGAGCCCTATTATTTTCCCCGATGATGTTTGCTGATTTCAGTGGAAGTTATAAATTCTGTGACTATTCATTTGTTTTCTCTCATATTCTTCATCATTTCTGTGCAAGATGAAAACTGGGAATGGGCTACTGTGGATGTTTATGATTCTTGTCCCTT
Source organism: Piliocolobus tephrosceles (assembly GCF_002776525.5). Taxonomy (NCBI): domain Eukaryota; kingdom Metazoa; phylum Chordata; class Mammalia; order Primates; family Cercopithecidae; genus Piliocolobus; species Piliocolobus tephrosceles. The sequence goes on along the minus strand of NW_022321359.1, from coordinate 2,970 downwards.
TGTGACTCTCCTTGGTGATTGAGCAATTCTGTTGGCTTGCTGCTTAAATTGTTCTGCCTTCTCCTTCCCTTTTGCCTGGGAGTTACGGTTTTGCCCAGAACACGGAAACAGAATTAGAAGAGAGAAAAAAAGAAACCATCCTTGGTAACAGGAAACTATCTGCACTGGAACACAAAAATCAGTTATACAATGTACACAGCTAGAACTAAAAAGTCCCTTCCCTCTTACTTTAGGAAAAGCACATCTGTATCTAAATGGAGTGCTCCAAATGCACTAAAGGGAACTGTGACATTTGTATAAAAAACAATTCACCAAATTATGTCAGATCACTCTGTTATTCCTGCTGCCATTTATTAGAAAACTTATAAAGCTTTAATTTAATAATTTGGCAATCATTTATTATCTGATTCCTTCATTTTCATTTTAACTCATTTTACTGATGAATAATTGATACATAATAAAACATATATCTTTAAAGTGTACAACTTTGTAATTTTTACATACGTATATACCCAAGAAACCATCAGCAGAATCAAGATCATAAAGTTTTTCATTAATGCCAAAAGTTTCCTAATGCCTCTTTGTAATCACTACCTGATCCCTGGAACGTATCCATAAGGAACCACTGATATACTTTCAGTAGCTACACATTGGCTTATATTTTGTAGAATTTTACATATATGGAATCAGAGACTACAATCTTCTTGCCTGACTTCTTTCACTGAGCAAAATTACTTTGAGGTTTATCCATATTGTTGCTTGTATCAATCATTCATTTTGCCTTTTTTTCCACAAAGCACACTTATTCTTTATTAATGGGAAATTATTCAGGATGTTAGCTGTATATGGAATGAAATAATCATGAATCATACATGTTTTCAAAACCTAAATAGAATGATATTGTATAAATATGCCAGATTTTTTATTCAGTCATTGGCTGATAGAATTTCAGGCTGATTTCATCCTTGTACTATAACAAACAAAGTTGCCAAAAAGATTCCTTGACATGTCTTTGTATGGACATGCGTTCATTTTCTTGAGTGCATATTGACGGGAATAATTTCTGAATCACAGGCCAGATGATCCTTCTTTTTTAAGAAACTAGAAAACGCTTTCTAAAGTGGTAAACCAATTGACCTTTCTGTCCTCTATGTAGAAAACTTTCAGTTTTTCCATGTCTCTTGTATCATTTGGCATGGTTCAACAAGCTTTATACTTTCGGTCTATGTAATAGGTGTGCAGTGATATTGTGATTTTAATTTGTATATTTTTGATAAGTATTGATGTGGATGTCTTTCTATGTTCTTATTTGCTACCTACATATCTATTTGAGGGGTGTTTCTGCTCAAATATTATGCTCATTTTTAACTGTTTAGCTATTTTCTTATTTTTAAATTTTGAGAATTTTGTATATATTTTAGATCCAAGTTCTTTATTAGATATATAATTCACAAATATTTTTCCAGTATGTGGCTGGTATTTTCATTTTTAGTTTCTTTTGAAGAGCAGAGTTTTAAATGTATTGATTTCTTCTTTTATGGATTATATTCTTTGTAATATCTGCGAAATCTTGGCCTAATTCAAAACTGTGTTTTCTTATTAAGGATTTAAATGTTTATGTTTTACATTGAGGTTTATCATACATATTGAGGTTTTTTTTTTTTTTTTTTTGTATATGATAATAAGTTTAACCAGGGCAGCCCATATTCTACAATTAGTTTTGCCTCACTCTTGAGGAAATACGCTTTTTAAAACTCTACCTTATGCCCTTGATTTGTAAGGTTTTCTACTTTGGCTGGTAGCAAGATCTCCAGCAGTTTTCTTCTCTGCCCCTCTAGGGTGGATCTTCTGCCAGCCTCAGTTATTTTCCTTATATGCATGTTCTGATCAGAAGAAGATGAAAGGAAGACTCTGCAGATTCAGGGAGTGCTGTCTCTGCACCCCTCTCCTCTCTAGTACTCTGCCCTCTGCTATCTAGCTGCCTTTACTTCAGATGCTAACTTTGTGTACTTCATTCAAAGGGAACCCACGTAATGCTTGGATTCCCTCGCTGATTTTGTTTTTGAAACTCTTTCCAGGTACTCCAGTTGAGGCAGTTAGAGGATTCACTTTGTTTGTTTCTCCTCTATAAATATCTGTCCTACAATGTCTGATGTCCGATCTCCCCCAAAGCAAAAATTGTTTTATACATTTTGTCAAGTTTAAATTTTTTTTTTTTTTTAAATGGAAGTAATTCCAAATCTTTTATTCTAACCTAACAGAAAGTCAAGGTAAGGTCCTTAATTGAATTTTTTTTTTTTTTCATTTAAAAGAACTTACTTGCTGATATTTTTGTTTTGTGGCATCTTGCTTTGATTTAATGTATTCAATGTTTTCTTTTACTTCTCTAAGTAGCATTTTATTGGAAGATTTTCTTCTGCCTGATGCATAGTCTCTATTTTCTAAAGATTTCTTTTCTTTATTTGTGAGGGCTTTTTATTTTTGCCTTGTCTTATATTCAAGGCTTTTCTTCCATAACTTGTGATTCATAGCTTTCCAAGTAAAATTTAACATTTAGCATTGAGATATTGAACTTTGGGGCCTTGTCTACTAGTTGGATTTAATAAAGAATGAGGAGACATTGAACCAGGATTTCCTTATCTCATAACACAATAGTTATTATTATTTTATTTTATATTCAAGTATTTTCTCTACAATTTTTTTTCTGTCTTTCAACTGAAGTATTTTCTCTACATAATTTCTTCACAAATTAATCCATATTATTGTCTGTGGGATCTGCATATCTAGCTGTATTATTCTGGAGGCTGAGAAGCTCACAGTCAAGAAATTGGAAGTTTCCATATTTGGAGAAGGTCGATTCTTGGTTCAAAGAAAAGTACTTTGTCACCGTGTTCTCACATGGTGGAAAGGACAAGGGACCTCTCTGGGGCCTTTCTGACAAGGACAATAATTCCATTCATGAAGGATCTG
>NW_022321358.1:0-4040 GCF_002776525.5 Piliocolobus tephrosceles | reverse complement strand
GTCAAGGTTTGGAGCCGAGAAAAATAGAGATTAGAAATCTCTAAGTCTGATCAATATATCAGACTTCTCCAATGTCCATATTTATTACCCACTGAGATCTGTACCTAGCCAGATGACTTTCATTTAAAGGAAGGTAAATATATCATGGAGTTTTCCTGTTTATAATATTTATTAACGATAGGATTTTGGGTTCATATGTGTTTATGTGTGCCCCTCAGCAGGCTTTTTATTGTCTCTAATGAGATAGAAGGAAAAACCCTGTCAGAACTAATAATCCTGTAGTGGAAAGCCCTAAAATGAGGATGACATAGGACTACATGAGAGTAGAGACTTACAAAGTATTGTTCCTCTTGTTTTTGCCAAAATGTCTGTTACATAAAATCTCTCTGACTGCTTTTTACTGGGGCAGCAGCATTTCTGTTGTTAGATTTAACAACAGAAGGCCTTTCAAGCATATTCATTGTGACTTTCTTCAATTATAACAGGAAATATAATTGTAAAATGAAGAGCAGAAATGAACCAATGTATTCATTTACTTTCACTTTTTTCTAGGCTGTCTAAAACAGGAGAAACTGAATAATATTGGATTTTGTGTGTTATGAAAAAATGAAGCAAGTCAACATACAGTAGTTTCTTAACCAAGAAGATTTTATGACTTTAAAGAAAGCTGAAATTATACATGAAATCTTCCTGATATTTTGGGCAAGGGGTCACACTGTAATCTGAAAATATCCAAATAATTAAAATCAGAACTATTCATGATTTAAGTGGGTCAAATTAGGTAAGATTATTGAAGAAAAGGAGGTAATTAGTCCCCAGAAGGTTCCAATCAGTAGGAAATCTGACAAGTGTAAAGAAAGAATGAACCGAAAATTGCATGCCTCAGAGGGTTTTTAAATGACACAGGAATTTACGTGAGCCCTATTATTTTCCCCGATGATGTTTGCTGATTTCAGTGGAAGTTATAAATTCTGTGACTATTCATTTGTTTTCTCTCATATTCTTCATCATTTCTGTGCAAGATGAAAACTGGGAATGGGCTACTGTGGATGTTTATGATTCTTGTCCCTTTGTGACTCTCCTTGGTGATTGAGCAATTCTGTTGGCTTGCTGCTTAAATTGTTCTGCCTTCTCCTTCCCTTTTGCCTGGGAGTTACGGTTTTGCCCAGAACACGGAAACAGAATTAGAAGAGAGAAAAAAAGAAACCATCCTTGGTAACAGGAAACTATCTGCACTGGAACACAAAAATCAGTTATACAATGTACACAGCTAGAACTAAAAAGTCCCTTCCCTCTTACTTTAGGAAAAGCACATCTGTATCTAAATGGAGTGCTCCAAATGCACTAAAGGGAACTGTGACATTTGTATAAAAAACAATTCACCAAATTATGTCAGATCACTCTGTTATTCCTGCTGCCATTTATTAGAAAACTTATAAAGCTTTAATTTAATAATTTGGCAATCATTTATTATCTGATTCCTTCATTTTCATTTTAACTCATTTTACTGATGAATAATTGATACATAATAAAACATATATCTTTAAAGTGTACAACTTTGTAATTTTTACATACGTATATACCCAAGAAACCATCAGCAGAATCAAGATCATAAAGTTTTTCATTAATGCCAAAAGTTTCCTAATGCCTCTTTGTAATCACTACCTGATCCCTGGAACGTATCCATAAGGAACCACTGATATACTTTCAGTAGCTACACATTGGCTTATATTTTGTAGAATTTTACATATATGGAATCAGAGACTACAATCTTCTTGCCTGACTTCTTTCACTGAGCAAAATTACTTTGAGGTTTATCCATATTGTTGCTTGTATCAATCATTCATTTTGCCTTTTTTTCCACAAAGCACACTTATTCTTTATTAATGGGAAATTATTCAGGATGTTAGCTGTATATGGAATGAAATAATCATGAATCATACATGTTTTCAAAACCTAAATAGAATGATATTGTATAAATATGCCAGATTTTTTATTCAGTCATTGGCTGATAGAATTTCAGGCTGATTTCATCCTTGTACTATAACAAACAAAGTTGCCAAAAAGATTCCTTGACATGTCTTTGTATGGACATGCGTTCATTTTCTTGAGTGCATATTGACGGGAATAATTTCTGAATCACAGGCCAGATGATCCTTCTTTTTTAAGAAACTAGAAAACGCTTTCTAAAGTGGTAAACCAATTGACCTTTCTGTCCTCTATGTAGAAAACTTTCAGTTTTTCCATGTCTCTTGTATCATTTGGCATGGTTCAACAAGCTTTATACTTTCGGTCTATGTAATAGGTGTGCAGTGATATTGTGATTTTAATTTGTATATTTTTGATAAGTATTGATGTGGATGTCTTTCTATGTTCTTATTTGCTACCTACATATCTATTTGAGGGGTGTTTCTGCTCAAATATTATGCTCATTTTTAACTGTTTAGCTATTTTCTTATTTTTAAATTTTGAGAATTTTGTATATATTTTAGATCCAAGTTCTTTATTAGATATATAATTCACAAATATTTTTCCAGTATGTGGCTGGTATTTTCATTTTTAGTTTCTTTTGAAGAGCAGAGTTTTAAATGTATTGATTTCTTCTTTTATGGATTATATTCTTTGTAATATCTGCGAAATCTTGGCCTAATTCAAAACTGTGTTTTCTTATTAAGGATTTAAATGTTTATGTTTTACATTGAGGTTTATCATACATATTGAGGTTTTTTTTTTTTTTTTTTGTATATGATAATAAGTTTAACCAGGGCAGCCCATATTCTACAATTAGTTTTGCCTCACTCTTGAGGAAATACGCTTTTTAAAACTCTACCTTATGCCCTTGATTTGTAAGGTTTTCTACTTTGGCTGGTAGCAAGATCTCCAGCAGTTTTCTTCTCTGCCCCTCTAGGGTGGATCTTCTGCCAGCCTCAGTTATTTTCCTTATATGCATGTTCTGATCAGAAGAAGATGAAAGGAAGACTCTGCAGATTCAGGGAGTGCTGTCTCTGCACCCCTCTCCTCTCTAGTACTCTGCCCTCTGCTATCTAGCTGCCTTTACTTCAGATGCTAACTTTGTGTACTTCATTCAAAGGGAACCCACGTAATGCTTGGATTCCCTCGCTGATTTTGTTTTTGAAACTCTTTCCAGGTACTCCAGTTGAGGCAGTTAGAGGATTCACTTTGTTTGTTTCTCCTCTATAAATATCTGTCCTACAATGTCTGATGTCCGATCTCCCCCAAAGCAAAAATTGTTTTATACATTTTGTCAAGTTTAAATTTTTTTTTTTTTTTAAATGGAAGTAATTCCAAATCTTTTATTCTAACCTAACAGAAAGTCAAGGTAAGGTCCTTAATTGAATTTTTTTTTTTTTTCATTTAAAAGAACTTACTTGCTGATATTTTTGTTTTGTGGCATCTTGCTTTGATTTAATGTATTCAATGTTTTCTTTTACTTCTCTAAGTAGCATTTTATTGGAAGATTTTCTTCTGCCTGATGCATAGTCTCTATTTTCTAAAGATTTCTTTTCTTTATTTGTGAGGGCTTTTTATTTTTGCCTTGTCTTATATTCAAGGCTTTTCTTCCATAACTTGTGATTCATAGCTTTCCAAGTAAAATTTAACATTTAGCATTGAGATATTGAACTTTGGGGCCTTGTCTACTAGTTGGATTTAATAAAGAATGAGGAGACATTGAACCAGGATTTCCTTATCTCATAACACAATAGTTATTATTATTTTATTTTATATTCAAGTATTTTCTCTACAATTTTTTTTCTGTCTTTCAACTGAAGTATTTTCTCTACATAATTTCTTCACAAATTAATCCATATTATTGTCTGTGGGATCTGCATATCTAGCTGTATTATTCTGGAGGCTGAGAAGCTCACAGTCAAGAAATTGGAAGTTTCCATATTTGGAGAAGGTCGATTCTTGGTTCAAAGAAAAGTACTTTGTCACCGTGTTCTCACATGGTGGAAAGGACAAGGGACCTCTCTGGGGCCTTTCTGACAAGGACAATAATTCCATTCATGAAGGATCTG
>NW_022321357.1:0-4040 GCF_002776525.5 Piliocolobus tephrosceles | reverse complement strand
CAGATCCTTCATGAATGGAATTATTGTCCTTGTCAGAAAGGCCCCAGAGAGGTCCCTTGTCCTTTCCACCATGTGAGAACACGGTGACAAAGTACTTTTCTTTGAACCAAGAATCGACCTTCTCCAAATATGGAAACTTCCAATTTCTTGACTGTGAGCTTCTCAGCCTCCAGAATAATACAGCTAGATATGCAGATCCCACAGACAATAATATGGATTAATTTGTGAAGAAATTATGTAGAGAAAATACTTCAGTTGAAAGACAGAAAAAAAATTGTAGAGAAAATACTTGAATATAAAATAAAATAATAATAACTATTGTGTTATGAGATAAGGAAATCCTGGTTCAATGTCTCCTCATTCTTTATTAAATCCAACTAGTAGACAAGGCCCCAAAGTTCAATATCTCAATGCTAAATGTTAAATTTTACTTGGAAAGCTATGAATCACAAGTTATGGAAGAAAAGCCTTGAATATAAGACAAGGCAAAAATAAAAAGCCCTCACAAATAAAGAAAAGAAATCTTTAGAAAATAGAGACTATGCATCAGGCAGAAGAAAATCTTCCAATAAAATGCTACTTAGAGAAGTAAAAGAAAACATTGAATACATTAAATCAAAGCAAGATGCCACAAAACAAAAATATCAGCAAGTAAGTTCTTTTAAATGAAAAAAAAAAAAAATTCAATTAAGGACCTTACCTTGACTTTCTGTTAGGTTAGAATAAAAGATTTGGAATTACTTCCATTTAAAAAAAAAAAAAAATTTAAACTTGACAAAATGTATAAAACAATTTTTGCTTTGGGGGAGATCGGACATCAGACATTGTAGGACAGATATTTATAGAGGAGAAACAAACAAAGTGAATCCTCTAACTGCCTCAACTGGAGTACCTGGAAAGAGTTTCAAAAACAAAATCAGCGAGGGAATCCAAGCATTACGTGGGTTCCCTTTGAATGAAGTACACAAAGTTAGCATCTGAAGTAAAGGCAGCTAGATAGCAGAGGGCAGAGTACTAGAGAGGAGAGGGGTGCAGAGACAGCACTCCCTGAATCTGCAGAGTCTTCCTTTCATCTTCTTCTGATCAGAACATGCATATAAGGAAAATAACTGAGGCTGGCAGAAGATCCACCCTAGAGGGGCAGAGAAGAAAACTGCTGGAGATCTTGCTACCAGCCAAAGTAGAAAACCTTACAAATCAAGGGCATAAGGTAGAGTTTTAAAAAGCGTATTTCCTCAAGAGTGAGGCAAAACTAATTGTAGAATATGGGCTGCCCTGGTTAAACTTATTATCATATACAAAAAAAAAAAAAAAAAACCTCAATATGTATGATAAACCTCAATGTAAAACATAAACATTTAAATCCTTAATAAGAAAACACAGTTTTGAATTAGGCCAAGATTTCGCAGATATTACAAAGAATATAATCCATAAAAGAAGAAATCAATACATTTAAAACTCTGCTCTTCAAAAGAAACTAAAAATGAAAATACCAGCCACATACTGGAAAAATATTTGTGAATTATATATCTAATAAAGAACTTGGATCTAAAATATATACAAAATTCTCAAAATTTAAAAATAAGAAAATAGCTAAACAGTTAAAAATGAGCATAATATTTGAGCAGAAACACCCCTCAAATAGATATGTAGGTAGCAAATAAGAACATAGAAAGACATCCACATCAATACTTATCAAAAATATACAAATTAAAATCACAATATCACTGCACACCTATTACATAGACCGAAAGTATAAAGCTTGTTGAACCATGCCAAATGATACAAGAGACATGGAAAAACTGAAAGTTTTCTACATAGAGGACAGAAAGGTCAATTGGTTTACCACTTTAGAAAGCGTTTTCTAGTTTCTTAAAAAAGAAGGATCATCTGGCCTGTGATTCAGAAATTATTCCCGTCAATATGCACTCAAGAAAATGAACGCATGTCCATACAAAGACATGTCAAGGAATCTTTTTGGCAACTTTGTTTGTTATAGTACAAGGATGAAATCAGCCTGAAATTCTATCAGCCAATGACTGAATAAAAAATCTGGCATATTTATACAATATCATTCTATTTAGGTTTTGAAAACATGTATGATTCATGATTATTTCATTCCATATACAGCTAACATCCTGAATAATTTCCCATTAATAAAGAATAAGTGTGCTTTGTGGAAAAAAAGGCAAAATGAATGATTGATACAAGCAACAATATGGATAAACCTCAAAGTAATTTTGCTCAGTGAAAGAAGTCAGGCAAGAAGATTGTAGTCTCTGATTCCATATATGTAAAATTCTACAAAATATAAGCCAATGTGTAGCTACTGAAAGTATATCAGTGGTTCCTTATGGATACGTTCCAGGGATCAGGTAGTGATTACAAAGAGGCATTAGGAAACTTTTGGCATTAATGAAAAACTTTATGATCTTGATTCTGCTGATGGTTTCTTGGGTATATACGTATGTAAAAATTACAAAGTTGTACACTTTAAAGATATATGTTTTATTATGTATCAATTATTCATCAGTAAAATGAGTTAAAATGAAAATGAAGGAATCAGATAATAAATGATTGCCAAATTATTAAATTAAAGCTTTATAAGTTTTCTAATAAATGGCAGCAGGAATAACAGAGTGATCTGACATAATTTGGTGAATTGTTTTTTATACAAATGTCACAGTTCCCTTTAGTGCATTTGGAGCACTCCATTTAGATACAGATGTGCTTTTCCTAAAGTAAGAGGGAAGGGACTTTTTAGTTCTAGCTGTGTACATTGTATAACTGATTTTTGTGTTCCAGTGCAGATAGTTTCCTGTTACCAAGGATGGTTTCTTTTTTTCTCTCTTCTAATTCTGTTTCCGTGTTCTGGGCAAAACCGTAACTCCCAGGCAAAAGGGAAGGAGAAGGCAGAACAATTTAAGCAGCAAGCCAACAGAATTGCTCAATCACCAAGGAGAGTCACAAAGGGACAAGAATCATAAACATCCACAGTAGCCCATTCCCAGTTTTCATCTTGCACAGAAATGATGAAGAATATGAGAGAAAACAAATGAATAGTCACAGAATTTATAACTTCCACTGAAATCAGCAAACATCATCGGGGAAAATAATAGGGCTCACGTAAATTCCTGTGTCATTTAAAAACCCTCTGAGGCATGCAATTTTCGGTTCATTCTTTCTTTACACTTGTCAGATTTCCTACTGATTGGAACCTTCTGGGGACTAATTACCTCCTTTTCTTCAATAATCTTACCTAATTTGACCCACTTAAATCATGAATAGTTCTGATTTTAATTATTTGGATATTTTCAGATTACAGTGTGACCCCTTGCCCAAAATATCAGGAAGATTTCATGTATAATTTCAGCTTTCTTTAAAGTCATAAAATCTTCTTGGTTAAGAAACTACTGTATGTTGACTTGCTTCATTTTTTCATAACACACAAAATCCAATATTATTCAGTTTCTCCTGTTTTAGACAGCCTAGAAAAAAGTGAAAGTAAATGAATACATTGGTTCATTTCTGCTCTTCATTTTACAATTATATTTCCTGTTATAATTGAAGAAAGTCACAATGAATATGCTTGAAAGGCCTTCTGTTGTTAAATCTAACAACAGAAATGCTGCTGCCCCAGTAAAAAGCAGTCAGAGAGATTTTATGTAACAGACATTTTGGCAAAAACAAGAGGAACAATACTTTGTAAGTCTCTACTCTCATGTAGTCCTATGTCATCCTCATTTTAGGGCTTTCCACTACAGGATTATTAGTTCTGACAGGGTTTTTCCTTCTATCTCATTAGAGACAATAAAAAGCCTGCTGAGGGGCACACATAAACACATATGAACCCAAAATCCTATCGTTAATAAATATTATAAACAGGAAAACTCCATGATATATTTACCTTCCTTTAAATGAAAGTCATCTGGCTAGGTACAGATCTCAGTGGGTAATAAATATGGACATTGGAGAAGTCTGATATATTGATCAGACTTAGAGATTTCTAATCTCTATTTTTCTCGGCTCCAAACCTTGAC
>NW_022321356.1:0-1952 GCF_002776525.5 Piliocolobus tephrosceles | reverse complement strand
CTTCTTAAGCTGATAAGCAACTTCAGCAAAGTCTCAGGATACAAAATTAATGTGCAAAAATCACAAGCATTCTTATACACCAGTAACAGACAAGCAGAGAGCCAAATCAGGAATGAACTTCCATTCACAATTGCTTCAAAGAGAATAAAATACCTAGGAATCCAACTTACAAGGGATGTCAAGGACCTCTTCAAGGAGAACTACAAACCACTGCTCAGTGAAATCAAAGAGGACACAAACAAATGGAAGAACATACCATGCTCATGGATAGGCAGAATCAATATTGTGAAAATGGCCATACTGCCCAAGGTAATTTATAGATTCAATGCCATCCCCATCAAGCTACCAATGAGTTTCTTCACCGAATTGGAAAAAACTGCTTTAAAGTTCATATGGAACCAAAAAAGAGCCCGTATTGCCAAGACAATCCTAAGTCAAAAGGACAAAGCCGGAGGCGTCACGCTACCTGACTTCAAACTATACTACAAGGCTACAGTAACCAAAACAGCATGGTACTGGTACCAAAACAGAGATATAGACCAATGGAACAGAACGGAGCCTTCAGAAATAATGCCACACATCTACAACCATCTGATCTTTGACAAACCTGAGAAAAACAAGAAATGGGGAAAGGATTCCCTATTTAATAAATGGTGCTGGGAAAATTGGCTAGCCATAAGTAGAAAGCTGAAACTGGATCCTTTCCTTACTCCTTATACGAAGATTAATTCAAGATGGATTAGAGACTTAAATGTTAGACCTATTACCATGAAAACCCTAGAAGAAAATCTAGGTAGTACCATTCAGGACATAGGCATGGGCAAGGACTTCATGTCTAAAACACCAAAAGCAACGGCAGCAAAAGCCAAAATTGACAAATGGGATCTCATTAAACTAAAGAGCTTCTGCACAGCAAAAGAAACTACCATCAGAGTGAACAGGCAACCTACAGAATGGGAGAAAATTTTTGCAATCTACTCATCTGACAAAGGGCTAATTTCCAGAATCTACAAAGAACTCAAACAAATATACAAGAAAAAAACAAACAACCCCATCCAAAAGTGGGGAAAGGATATGAACAGACATTTCTCAAAAGAAGACATTCATACAGCCAACAGACACATGAAAAAATGCTCATCATCACTGGCCATCAGAGAAATGCAAATCAAAACCACAATGAGATACCATCTCACACCAGTTAGAATGGCAATCATTAAAAAATCAGGAAACAATAGGTGTTGGAGAGGATGTGGAGAAATAGGAACACTTTTACACTGTTGGTGGGATTGTAAACTAGTTCAACCATTATGGAAAACAGTATGGCGATTCCTCAAGGATCTAGAACTAGATGTACCATATGACCCAGCCATCCCACTACTGGGTATATACCCAAAGGATTATAAATTATGCTACTACAAAGACACATGCACACGTATGTTTATTGCGGCACTATTCACAATAGCAAAGACTTGGAATCAACCCAAATGTCCATCAGTGACAGACTGGATTAAGAAAATGTGGCACATATACACCATGGAATACTATGCAGCCATAAAAAAGGATGAGTTTGCGTCCTTTGTAGAGACATGGATGCAGCTGGAAACCATCATTCTTAGCAAATTATCACAAGAAGAGAAAACCAAACACCGCATGTTCTCACTCATAGGTGGGAACTGAACAATGAGCTCACTTGGACTCGGGAAGGGGAACATCACACACTGGGGCCTATCATGGGGAGGGGGGAGGGGGGAGGGATTGCATTGGGGAGTTATACCTGATATAAATGATGAATTGATGGGTGCTGACGAGTTGATGGGTGCAGCACACCAACATGGCACATGTATACATATGTAACCTGCACGTTATGCACATGTACCCTAGAACTTAAAGTATAATAAAAAAAAAAAAGTTTTAACTATGTGAGACGAATAAATATATCTAACACAAAGCCT
>NW_022321355.1:0-1952 GCF_002776525.5 Piliocolobus tephrosceles | reverse complement strand
AGGCTTTGTGTTAGATATATTTATTCGTCTCACATAGTTAAAACTTTTTTTTTTTTATTATACTTTAAGTTCTAGGGTACATGTGCATAACGTGCAGGTTACATATGTATACATGTGCCATGTTGGTGTGCTGCACCCATCAACTCGTCAGCACCCATCAATTCATCATTTATATCAGGTATAACTCCCCAATGCAATCCCTCCCCCCTCCCCCCTCCCCATGATAGGCCCCAGTGTGTGATGTTCCCCTTCCCGAGTCCAAGTGAGCTCATTGTTCAGTTCCCACCTATGAGTGAGAACATGCGGTGTTTGGTTTTCTCTTCTTGTGATAATTTGCTAAGAATGATGGTTTCCAGCTGCATCCATGTCTCTACAAAGGACGCAAACTCATCCTTTTTTATGGCTGCATAGTATTCCATGGTGTATATGTGCCACATTTTCTTAATCCAGTCTGTCACTGATGGACATTTGGGTTGATTCCAAGTCTTTGCTATTGTGAATAGTGCCGCAATAAACATACGTGTGCATGTGTCTTTGTAGTAGCATAATTTATAATCCTTTGGGTATATACCCAGTAGTGGGATGGCTGGGTCATATGGTACATCTAGTTCTAGATCCTTGAGGAATCGCCATACTGTTTTCCATAATGGTTGAACTAGTTTACAATCCCACCAACAGTGTAAAAGTGTTCCTATTTCTCCACATCCTCTCCAACACCTATTGTTTCCTGATTTTTTAATGATTGCCATTCTAACTGGTGTGAGATGGTATCTCATTGTGGTTTTGATTTGCATTTCTCTGATGGCCAGTGATGATGAGCATTTTTTCATGTGTCTGTTGGCTGTATGAATGTCTTCTTTTGAGAAATGTCTGTTCATATCCTTTCCCCACTTTTGGATGGGGTTGTTTGTTTTTTTCTTGTATATTTGTTTGAGTTCTTTGTAGATTCTGGAAATTAGCCCTTTGTCAGATGAGTAGATTGCAAAAATTTTCTCCCATTCTGTAGGTTGCCTGTTCACTCTGATGGTAGTTTCTTTTGCTGTGCAGAAGCTCTTTAGTTTAATGAGATCCCATTTGTCAATTTTGGCTTTTGCTGCCGTTGCTTTTGGTGTTTTAGACATGAAGTCCTTGCCCATGCCTATGTCCTGAATGGTACTACCTAGATTTTCTTCTAGGGTTTTCATGGTAATAGGTCTAACATTTAAGTCTCTAATCCATCTTGAATTAATCTTCGTATAAGGAGTAAGGAAAGGATCCAGTTTCAGCTTTCTACTTATGGCTAGCCAATTTTCCCAGCACCATTTATTAAATAGGGAATCCTTTCCCCATTTCTTGTTTTTCTCAGGTTTGTCAAAGATCAGATGGTTGTAGATGTGTGGCATTATTTCTGAAGGCTCCGTTCTGTTCCATTGGTCTATATCTCTGTTTTGGTACCAGTACCATGCTGTTTTGGTTACTGTAGCCTTGTAGTATAGTTTGAAGTCAGGTAGCGTGACGCCTCCGGCTTTGTCCTTTTGACTTAGGATTGTCTTGGCAATACGGGCTCTTTTTTGGTTCCATATGAACTTTAAAGCAGTTTTTTCCAATTCGGTGAAGAAACTCATTGGTAGCTTGATGGGGATGGCATTGAATCTATAAATTACCTTGGGCAGTATGGCCATTTTCACAATATTGATTCTGCCTATCCATGAGCATGGTATGTTCTTCCATTTGTTTGTGTCCTCTTTGATTTCACTGAGCAGTGGTTTGTAGTTCTCCTTGAAGAGGTCCTTGACATCCCTTGTAAGTTGGATTCCTAGGTATTTTATTCTCTTTGAAGCAATTGTGAATGGAAGTTCATTCCTGATTTGGCTCTCTGCTTGTCTGTTACTGGTGTATAAGAATGCTTGTGATTTTTGCACATTAATTTTGTATCCTGAGACTTTGCTGAAGTTGCTTATCAGCTTAAGAAG
>NW_022321354.1:0-1275 GCF_002776525.5 Piliocolobus tephrosceles | reverse complement strand
TACTTTCTGAAGATAAGTCTTTTTTCACCATGGGCCCCAATTGGCTCCCAAATATCACTTTGCAGGTTCCACAAAAAGAGTGTCAGCAAACTGCTTCCTTAGCACTAAGTTGTAACTCTGTGAGATGATTTCACAGATCACAAAGAAGTTTCTCAGAAAGCTTCTTTCACTTTTGAATCTGATGATATTTCCTTTACCAGCGTAGGCCTCAATGCGATCCAAAGTAGCCCTTCTCAGCTGACTCAAAGACAGTGATAATACACTGCTCCACTAAACATAAGGGTAACTCTGTGGGGTGAATTCACACATCACCAAGGAGATTCTAAGAAAGCTTCTTTCTAGTTTTCATCTGAGGATCTTTCCTTTGTCACCGTGAGCTTCCTTGCCCTAAGAAATATCCCGTTGCAGATTTTCAGAACACTGTGTTAGCAAATTGATCACTGTAGAGAAACGTGTAACTCTGTGAGTTGCATTCACATATTGCAATGCAGTTTCTCAGAAGGCTTCTTTCCAGTTTGGTCTGAGGAGATTTCGTTTTTCACCATAGCCCTCAGAGAGCTCTCAAATATCACTTTGCAGATTCCAAAACAACACTGTTAACAAACTGTTTCAAGAAGGGAACGCTGGAACTCTGTGATGAAGTCACACAACAGAAAGCAATCTCTCAGAAAGCTTCTCTCTAGTTATTATCTGTGGATATATCCTTTTTCACAATGGGCCCCAATGGGCTCCCAAATATCACTTTGCAGATTCCAAAACAACAGTGTTAGCAAATTGCTCCAAGATGGCAAGAGTGGAACTCTGTGTGATGAAGTCACACATCAGAAAGCAATCTCTCAGAAAGTTTTTCTCTAGTTATTTTCTGAAGATAAGTCCTTTTTCACCATGGACCCCAATGGGCTCACAAGTATCACTTTGCAGGTTCCACACAAAGAGTTTTAACAATCTGCTTCCTGAGCACTAGTTGTAACTTTTTGAGATAAATTCACGGATCACAAAGCAGTTTCTCAGAAAGCTTCTTTCACGTTTTAAACTGATGATATTTCCTTTACCAGCGTAGGCCTCAATGCAATTGAAAGCAACCCTTCTCAGCTTACTCAAAGACAGTGTTAATGCACTGCTCCACTAAACATCAGCGTAACTCTGTGAGAAGAATTCACACATCACCAAGGAGGTTCTAAGAAAGCTTCTTTCTAGTTTTCATCTGAGGATCTTTCCTTTGTCAGTATGAGCTTCCTTGCGCTAAGAAGTATCCAATTGCAGATTTCCAGAAAA
>NW_022321353.1:711-2044 GCF_002776525.5 Piliocolobus tephrosceles | reverse complement strand
TTTCAGGGTAGGGCTGAATGTGCTCCCGAATGTCCCTTCGTGGATCTGTGCCTGATGGAGTTTCCACACTGCGTAATATAATTAAAGAGCACCCAGATTCATAAAGCAAGTCCTTAGAGACTTACAAAGAGACTTAGACTCCCATACAATAATAATGGGAGACTTCAACACTCCACTGTCAACATTAGACAGATCAACGAGACAGAAAGTTAACAAGGATATCCAGGAATTGAACTCATCTCTGCACCAAGCGGACCTAATAGACATCTATAGAACTCTCCACCCCAAGTCAACAGAATATACATTCTTCTCAGCACCACATCACACTTATTCCAAAATTGACCACATAATTGGAAGTAAAGCACTCCTCAGCAAATGTAAAAGAACAGAAATTATAACAAACTGTCTCTCTGACCACAGTGCAATCAAACTAGAACTCAGGACTAAGAAACTCAATCAAAACCGCTCAACTACATGGAAACTGAACAACCTGCTCCTGAATGACTACTGGGTACATAACGAAATGAAAGCAGAAATAAAGATGTTCTTTGAATCCAATGAGAACAAAGATACAACATACCAGAATCTCTGGGACACATTTAAAGCAGTATGTAGAGGGAAATTTATAGCACTAAGTGCCCACAAGAGAAAGCAGGAAAGATCTAAAATTGACACTCTAACATCACAATTAAAAGAACTAGAGAGGCAAGAGCAAACACATTCAAAAGCTAGCAGAAAGCAAGAAATAACTAAGATCAGAGCAGAACTGAAGGAGATAGAGACACAAAAAACCCTCCAAAAAATCAATGAATCCAGGAGTTGGTTTTTTGAAAAGATCAACAAAATTGACAGACCGCTAGCAAGATTAATAAAGAAGAAAAGAGAGAGGAATCAAATAGACGCAATAAAAAATGATAAAGGGGATACCACCACCGACCCCAAAGAAATACAAACTACCATCAGAGAATACTATAAACACCTCTACGCAAATCAACTAGAAAATCTAGAAGAAATGGATAATTTCCTGGACGCGTACACTCTTCCAAGACTAAACCAGGAAGAAGTTGAATCCCTGAATAGACCAATAGCAGCCTCTGAAATTGAGGCAACAATTAATAGCCTGCCCACCAAAAAAAGCCCAGGACCAGATGGATTCACAGCTGAATTCTACCAGAGGTACAAGGAGGAGCTGGTACCATTCCTTCTGAAACTATTCCAATCAATAGAAAAAGAGGGAATCCTCCCTAACTCATTTTATGAGGCCAGCATCATCCTGATACCAAAGACTGGCAGAGACACAACAAAAAAAGAGAATTTTAGACCAATCTCCCTG
>NW_022321353.1:0-611 GCF_002776525.5 Piliocolobus tephrosceles | reverse complement strand
CCTAACTCATTTTATGAGGCCAGCATCATCCTGATACCAAAGCCTGGCAGAGACACAACAAAAAAAGAGAATTTTAGACCAATCTCCCTGATGAACATCGATGCAAAAATCCTCAATAAAATACTGGCAAACCGGATTCAGCAGCACATCAAAAAGCTTATCCACCATGATCAAGTGGGCTTCATCCCTGGGATGCAAGGCTGGTTCAACATTCGCAAATCAATCAACGTAATCCAGCATATCAACAGAACCAAAGACAAGAACCACATGATTATCTCAATAGATGCAGAAAAGGCTTTTGACAAAATTCAACAGCCCTTCATGCTAAAAACGCTCAACAAATTCGGTATTGATGGAACGTACCTCAAAATAATAAGAGCTATTTATGACAAACCCACAGCTAATATCATACTGAATGGGCAAAAACTGGAAAAGTTCCCTTTGAAAACTGGCACAAGACAGGGATGCCCTCTCTCACCACTCCTATTCAACATAGTGTTGGAAGTTCTGGCTAGGGCAATCAGGCAAGAGAAAGAAATCAAGGGTATTCAGTTAGGAAAAGAGGAAGTCAAATTGTCCCTGTTTGCAGATGACATGATTGTGTATTTAGA
>NW_022321352.1:1433-2044 GCF_002776525.5 Piliocolobus tephrosceles | reverse complement strand
TCTAAATACACAATCATGTCATCTGCAAACAGGGACAATTTGACTTCCTCTTTTCCTAACTGAATACCCTTGATTTCTTTCTCTTGCCTGATTGCCCTAGCCAGAACTTCCAACACTATGTTGAATAGGAGTGGTGAGAGAGGGCATCCCTGTCTTGTGCCAGTTTTCAAAGGGAACTTTTCCAGTTTTTGCCCATTCAGTATGATATTAGCTGTGGGTTTGTCATAAATAGCTCTTATTATTTTGAGGTACGTTCCATCAATACCGAATTTGTTGAGCGTTTTTAGCATGAAGGGCTGTTGAATTTTGTCAAAAGCCTTTTCTGCATCTATTGAGATAATCATGTGGTTCTTGTCTTTGGTTCTGTTGATATGCTGGATTACGTTGATTGATTTGCGAATGTTGAACCAGCCTTGCATCCCAGGGATGAAGCCCACTTGATCATGGTGGATAAGCTTTTTGATGTGCTGCTGAATCCGGTTTGCCAGTATTTTATTGAGGATTTTTGCATCGATGTTCATCAGGGAGATTGGTCTAAAATTCTCTTTTTTTGTTGTGTCTCTGCCAGGCTTTGGTATCAGGATGATGCTGGCCTCATAAAATGAGTTAGG
>NW_022321352.1:0-1333 GCF_002776525.5 Piliocolobus tephrosceles | reverse complement strand
CAGGGAGATTGGTCTAAAATTCTCTTTTTTTGTTGTGTCTCTGCCAGTCTTTGGTATCAGGATGATGCTGGCCTCATAAAATGAGTTAGGGAGGATTCCCTCTTTTTCTATTGATTGGAATAGTTTCAGAAGGAATGGTACCAGCTCCTCCTTGTACCTCTGGTAGAATTCAGCTGTGAATCCATCTGGTCCTGGGCTTTTTTTGGTGGGCAGGCTATTAATTGTTGCCTCAATTTCAGAGGCTGCTATTGGTCTATTCAGGGATTCAACTTCTTCCTGGTTTAGTCTTGGAAGAGTGTACGCGTCCAGGAAATTATCCATTTCTTCTAGATTTTCTAGTTGATTTGCGTAGAGGTGTTTATAGTATTCTCTGATGGTAGTTTGTATTTCTTTGGGGTCGGTGGTGGTATCCCCTTTATCATTTTTTATTGCGTCTATTTGATTCCTCTCTCTTTTCTTCTTTATTAATCTTGCTAGCGGTCTGTCAATTTTGTTGATCTTTTCAAAAAACCAACTCCTGGATTCATTGATTTTTTGGAGGGTTTTTTGTGTCTCTATCTCCTTCAGTTCTGCTCTGATCTTAGTTATTTCTTGCTTTCTGCTAGCTTTTGAATGTGTTTGCTCTTGCCTCTCTAGTTCTTTTAATTGTGATGTTAGAGTGTCAATTTTAGATCTTTCCTGCTTTCTCTTGTGGGCACTTAGTGCTATAAATTTCCCTCTACATACTGCTTTAAATGTGTCCCAGAGATTCTGGTATGTTGTATCTTTGTTCTCATTGGATTCAAAGAACATCTTTATTTCTGCTTTCATTTCGTTATGTACCCAGTAGTCATTCAGGAGCAGGTTGTTCAGTTTCCATGTAGTTGAGCGGTTTTGATTGAGTTTCTTAGTCCTGAGTTCTAGTTTGATTGCACTGTGGTCAGAGAGACAGTTTGTTATAATTTCTGTTCTTTTACATTTGCTGAGGAGTGCTTTACTTCCAATTATGTGGTCAATTTTGGAATAAGTGTGATGTGGTGCTGAGAAGAATGTATATTCTGTTGACTTGGGGTGGAGAGTTCTATAGATGTCTATTAGGTCCGCTTGGTGCAGAGATGAGTTCAATTCCTGGATATCCTTGTTAACTTTCTGTCTCGTTGATCTGTCTAATGTTGACAGTGGAGTGTTGAAGTCTCCCATTATTATTGTATGGGAGTCTAAGTCTCTTTGTAAGTCTCTAAGGACTTGCTTTATGAATCTGGGTGCTCTTTAATTATATTACGCAGTGTGGAAACTCCATCAGGCACAGATCCACGAAGGGACATTCGGGAGCACATTCAGCCCTACCCTGAAA
>NW_022321351.1:0-3731 GCF_002776525.5 Piliocolobus tephrosceles | reverse complement strand
ACAATCATGTCATCTGCAAACAGGGACAATTTGACTTCTTCTTTTCCTAACTGAATACCCTTGATTTCTTTCTCTTGCCTGATTGCCCTAGCCAGAACTTCCAACACTATGTTGAATAGGAGTGGTGAGAGAAGGCATCCCTGTCTTGTGCCAGTTTTCAAAGGGAATTTTTGCATTTTTTGCCCATTCAGTATGATATTGGCTGTGGGTTTGTCATAAATAGCTCTTATTATTTTGAGGTACGTTCCATCAATACCGAATTTATTGAGCGTTTTGAGCATGAAGGGCTGTTGAATTTTGTCAAAAGCCTTTTCTGCATCTATTGAGATAATCATGTGGTTGTTGTCTAAATTGACAGACCGCTGGCAAGACTAATAAAGAAGAAAAGAGAGAGGCATCAAATAGACGCAATAAAAAATGATAAAAGGGATATCACCACCGACCCCACAGAAATACAAACTACCATCAGAGAATACTATAAACACCTCTACGCAAATCAACTAGAAAATCTAGAAGAAATGGATAATTTCCTGGACACTTACACTCTCCCAAGAGTAAGCCAGGAAGAAGTTGAATCCCTAAATAGACCAATAGCAGGCTCTGAAATTTAGGCAACAATTAATAGCCTACCCACCAAAAAAAGCCCAGGACCAGATGGATTCACAGCTGAATTCTACCAGAGGTCCAATCAATAGAAAAAGAGGGAATCCTCCCTAACTCATTTTATGAGGCCAACATCATCCTGATACCAAAGCCTGGCAGAGACACAACAAAAAAAGAGAATTTTAGACCAATCTCCCTGATGAACATCGATGCAAAAATCCTCAATAAAATACTGGCAAACCGGATTCAGCAGCACATCAAAAAGCTTATCCACCATGATCAAGTGGGCTTCATCCCTGGGATGCAAGGCTGGTTCAACATTCACAAATCAATAAACATAACCCGGCATATAAACAGAATCTTTCTTCATATTCTAAGGATCATTCACAAATGTCCTTCCTCGGATGCCACAAAAAGAGTGACTTCAAGTTGCTCAATCCAAAGAATTGTTTAAGTCTTTGAGACGAATACACACATGCCAAAGCAGTTGCTCAGAAAGTTTCTCTGCAAGTTTCAGCGGAAGACATTACCTCGCTCACCAGAAGCCTCTGGGCGTCACTAAATATCCTTTCACAGTTTCTTCAAAGACAGAGTTTTGAAACTTGGCAACATAGAGTAAGCATTAACACTGTGAAGTGAATGCACATATCATAGAGCAGATTCTTGGAACGCTTCTTCCTCGATTTTATTTCAGTATATTTCACTATTCGCCATAGTCCTCAATGTGAACTGAATTATCACTTTTTCGGTTTCACAGGAATAGTATGCAAACACGGCCTGGTGAGAAAAGAAGTATCACTCTCTGAGTGGAATGCACACATCACAAAGTAGTTTCTCAGAAAGCGTCTATCCAGTTTTTATCTGAGGATATCTCCTCCTTCACCAAAGGGCTGAATGTTCTCCAGAATGTCCCTTCGCATATCCGTGCATGATGGAGTTTACAAACTGCCTAACATAAGAAAAGTTTTAACTATGCAAGATGAATCTAACACAAAGCAGTTTCACAGAAATACTCTTTCCAGTTTTTCTCTGAAAATATTTCCTTTTTCACCATAGCCCTCCCTATACTCCCGAATGTCTCTTGATAGCTTTTTTTGGAAAAGGGATTCCAGAATTGTGTATGTGAAGAAAGGTGTATCACTTTGAGTGGAATGCACATGTCACAAAGCAAGTCCTCAAAAAACTTCTTTCCAGATTCTATTTATAGACGTTTCCTTTCTCACCATAATCCTCAAAGGGTTCCAGAATATCCCTTTGCAGACTAAACAAAAACAGTGTTATGATACAGCTCAATGAAAAGAGAAGCCTAACTGTGTGAGCGGAATTCACATGACACAGAGCAGTTCCACAAAAAGTTTCCTTCTGGTTTCTCTCTGAGGTTATTTCTTTTTCAGGATATTTTAAATAGTGTTTCCAAATGTCCTTTCTCAGATCCTATAGAAACAGTGATTTCAAACTGCTCAATCCAGAGAGTGATTTAACTCTATGAGATGAATACAAACATCACAAAAGAGTTGTGCAGAAAGTTTCTCTCCAATTTTCGATGGAAGACATTTCCTTGCCTCACACAGGCCTCCGGTTGCCACATACTATCCCTTCCCAGAACCCTGAAAGACCGACTTTGAAACTGGCAAATGTAGAGTAAGCTTTAACCTGTGAAAAGAATGGATATGTGAGAGGGCAGTTGCTTCGAGTGCTTCTTTCTGTTTTTTATTGGACAACATTTCACTTTTTGCCACAGTCTTCAATGCGCTCCGAATATCTCTCTTTTGGTTTTACAGGAACAGCATTGAAACTGTGCTTTATTAGAAGAACGTTATAACTCCCTGAGTGGAATGCCCACATCAACAAGCAGTTTCTCAGAAACCTTCCCTCCACTTTTTATCTGACTATATTTCCTATTTCACCATAGGCCCAAATGTGATCCCAAACATCCACGAGGGATTTTCCAAGCAGCCTAATGTAAAGAAAGCTTCATCTATGTGAGAAGAACAAACATAGCAAAAAACAGATTCACAGAAATCTTCTTTCTAATTTTTATCTGAAGATATTTCCTTTTTCACCATAGTCCAGAATGTGCTCCTGAAGATCCCTTCATGAATCTGGCCATGGCAGTTTCCAAGCTGCGTAATGTAAATAAAGATTTATCTATGTGGAATGATTACACATATCACAGAGTATTTTCCTAGAAAGCTTCTTTCTAGTTTTTGTCTGAGGCTATTTCCCTTTTAACCGTCGGCATCAACATGCTCCCGAATAACATTTGGTAGCTGTTTCTCCAAAAGTGTTCCCCAACGCTGTATGAAGAAAGAGTTATAACACTGTGACTGGAATGAACAAGTCACAGAGCAGTTCCTCGGTAAGCTTCTCTCCAGTTTCGGTCTGCACATATTTCGTCTTTCACCGTTAACCTCAAAGGACTCCCAAATATCCCTCCACACGCTAAACATACACAGGGCTAGAAAACTGCTCAATGAAAAGAGAGGCTTTTCTGAGTGAGAGGAATTAGACACACAGAGCAGTTTCACAGAAAGGTTCCTTCTGGATTTTACCTGAGGATATTTCTTTCTCCATATTCCAAGGATCGTTTCCAAATGTCCTTCCTCAGATTCCACAAAAACAGTGAATTCAAGCTGCTCGATCCAAAGAATGGCTTAACTCAATGAGACGAATACACACATTGCAAAGCAGTTGCTCAGAACGTTTCTCTTCAGGTTTCATTGGAAGGCGTTTCCTCGGTCACCACAAACCTCTGGGCATCACTAAATATCCCTTCACAGATTCTCCAAAAACAGAGTTTGGAAACTGGGAAACATAGAGTAAGCATTAACTCTGTGAAGTGAATGCACATATCTGAGAGCAGAATGTTGGAACCCTTCTTCCTCGATTTTATTTCAGTATATTTCACTCTTCACCATAGACTTCAATGCGTTTCGAACCATCACTTTTTCATTTTCACAGGAACAGTGTTCAAACACTGCCTTTTGAGAAAAGGGTTATAACTCGCTGAGTGGAATGCATACATCACAATGTAGTTTCTCAGAAAGCTTCTATCCAGTTTTTATCTGAAGTTATCTCCTATTTCAGGGTAGGGCTGAATGTGCTCCCGAATGTCCCTTCGTGGATCT
>NW_022321350.1:0-3731 GCF_002776525.5 Piliocolobus tephrosceles | reverse complement strand
AGATCCACGAAGGGACATTCGGGAGCACATTCAGCCCTACCCTGAAATAGGAGATAACTTCAGATAAAAACTGGATAGAAGCTTTCTGAGAAACTACATTGTGATGTATGCATTCCACTCAGCGAGTTATAACCCTTTTCTCAAAAGGCAGTGTTTGAACACTGTTCCTGTGAAAATGAAAAAGTGATGGTTCGAAACGCATTGAAGTCTATGGTGAAGAGTGAAATATACTGAAATAAAATCGAGGAAGAAGGGTTCCAACATTCTGCTCTCAGATATGTGCATTCACTTCACAGAGTTAATGCTTACTCTATGTTTCCCAGTTTCCAAACTCTGTTTTTGGAGAATCTGTGAAGGGATATTTAGTGATGCCCAGAGGTTTGTGGTGACCGAGGAAACGCCTTCCAATGAAACCTGAAGAGAAACGTTCTGAGCAACTGCTTTGCAATGTGTGTATTCGTCTCATTGAGTTAAGCCATTCTTTGGATCGAGCAGCTTGAATTCACTGTTTTTGTGGAATCTGAGGAAGGACATTTGGAAACGATCCTTGGAATATGGAGAAAGAAATATCCTCAGGTAAAATCCAGAAGGAACCTTTCTGTGAAACTGCTCTGTGTGTCTAATTCCTCTCACTCAGAAAAGCCTCTCTTTTCATTGAGCAGTTTTCTAGCCCTGTGTATGTTTAGCGTGTGGAGGGATATTTGGGAGTCCTTTGAGGTTAACGGTGAAAGACGAAATATGTGCAGACCGAAACTGGAGAGAAGCTTACCGAGGAACTGCTCTGTGACTTGTTCATTCCAGTCACAGTGTTATAACTCTTTCTTCATACAGCGTTGGGGAACACTTTTGGAGAAACAGCTACCAAATGTTATTCGGGAGCATGTTGATGCCGACGGTTAAAAGGGAAATAGCCTCAGACAAAAACTAGAAAGAAGCTTTCTAGGAAAATACTCTGTGATATGTGTAATCATTCCACATAGATAAATCTTTATTTACATTACGCAGCTTGGAAACTGCCATGGCCAGATTCATGAAGGGATCTTCAGGAGCACATTCTGGACTATGGTGAAAAAGGAAATATCTTCAGATAAAAATTAGAAAGAAGATTTCTGTGAATCTGTTTTTTGCTATGTTTGTTCTTCTCACATAGATGAAGCTTTCTTTACATTAGGCTGCTTGGAAAATCCCTCGTGGATGTTTGGGATCACATTTGGGCCTATGGTGAAATAGGAAATATAGTCAGATAAAAAGTGGAGGGAAGGTTTCTGAGAAACTGCTTGTTGATGTGGGCATTCCACTCAGGGAGTTATAACGTTCTTCTAATAAAGCACAGTTTCAATGCTGTTCCTGTAAAACCAAAAGAGAGATATTCGGAGCGCATTGAAGACTGTGGCAAAAAGTGAAATGTTGTCCAATAAAAAACAGAAAGAAGCACTCGAAGCAACTGCCCTCTCACATATCCATTCTTTTCACAGGTTAAAGCTTACTCTACATTTGCCAGTTTCAAAGTCGGTCTTTCAGGGTTCTGGGAAGGGATAGTATGTGGCAACCGGAGGCCTGTGTGAGGCAAGGAAATGTCTTCCATCGAAAATTGGAGAGAAACTTTCTGCACAACTCTTTTGTGATGTTTGTATTCATCTCATAGAGTTAAATCACTCTCTGGATTGAGCAGTTTGAAATCACTGTTTCTATAGGATCTGAGAAAGGACATTTGGAAACACTATTTAAAATATCCTGAAAAAGAAATAACCTCAGAGAGAAACCAGAAGGAAACTTTTTGTGGAACTGCTCTGTGTCATGTGAATTCCGCTCACACAGTTAGGCTTCTCTTTTCATTGAGCTGTATCATAACACTGTTTTTGTTTAGTCTGCAAAGGGATATTCTGGAACCCTTTGAGGATTATGGTGAGAAAGGAAACGTCTATAAATAGAATCTGGAAAGAAGTTTTTTGAGGACTTGCTTTGTGACATGTGCATTCCACTCAAAGTGATACACCTTTCTTCACATACACAATTCTGGAATCCCTTTTCCAAAAAAAGCTATCAAGAGACATTCGGGAGTATAGGGAGGGCTATGGTGAAAAAGGAAATATTTTCAGAGAAAAACTGGAAAGAGTATTTCTGTGAAACTGCTTTGTGTTAGATTCATCTTGCATAGTTAAAACTTTTCTTATGTTAGGCAGTTTGTAAACTCCATCATGCACGGATATGCGAAGGGACATTCTGGAGAACATTCAGCCCTTTGGTGAAGGAGGAGATATCCTCAGATAAAAACTGGATAGACGCTTTCTGAGAAACTACTTTGTGATGTGTGCATTCCACTCAGAGAGTGATACTTCTTTTCTCACCAGGCCGTGTTTGCATACTATTCCTGTGAAACCGAAAAAGTGATAATTCAGTTCACATTGAGGACTATGGCGAATAGTGAAATATACTGAAATAAAATCGAGGAAGAAGCGTTCCAAGAATCTGCTCTATGATATGTGCATTCACTTCACAGTGTTAATGCTTACTCTATGTTGCCAAGTTTCAAAACTCTGTCTTTGAAGAAACTGTGAAAGGATATTTAGTGACGCCCAGAGGCTTCTGGTGAGCGAGGTAATGTCTTCCGCTGAAACTTGCAGAGAAACTTTCTGAGCAACTGCTTTGGCATGTGTGTATTCGTCTCAAAGACTTAAACAATTCTTTGGATTGAGCAACTTGAAGTCACTCTTTTTGTGGCATCCGAGGAAGGACATTTGTGAATGATCCTTAGAATATGAAGAAAGATTCTGTTTATATGCCGGGTTATGTTTATTGATTTGTGAATGTTGAACCAGCCTTGCATCCCAGGGATGAAGCCCACTTGATCATGGTGGATAAGCTTTTTGATGTGCTGCTGAATCCGGTTTGCCAGTATTTTATTGAGGATTTTTGCATCGATGTTCATCAGGGAGATTGGTCTAAAATTCTCTTTTTTTGTTGTGTCTCTGCCAGGCTTTGGTATCAGGATGATGTTGGCCTCATAAAATGAGTTAGGGAGGATTCCCTCTTTTTCTATTGATTGGACCTCTGGTAGAATTCAGCTGTGAATCCATCTGGTCCTGGGCTTTTTTTGGTGGGTAGGCTATTAATTGTTGCCTAAATTTCAGAGCCTGCTATTGGTCTATTTAGGGATTCAACTTCTTCCTGGCTTACTCTTGGGAGAGTGTAAGTGTCCAGGAAATTATCCATTTCTTCTAGATTTTCTAGTTGATTTGCGTAGAGGTGTTTATAGTATTCTCTGATGGTAGTTTGTATTTCTGTGGGGTCGGTGGTGATATCCCTTTTATCATTTTTTATTGCGTCTATTTGATGCCTCTCTCTTTTCTTCTTTATTAGTCTTGCCAGCGGTCTGTCAATTTAGACAACAACCACATGATTATCTCAATAGATGCAGAAAAGGCTTTTGACAAAATTCAACAGCCCTTCATGCTCAAAACGCTCAATAAATTCGGTATTGATGGAACGTACCTCAAAATAATAAGAGCTATTTATGACAAACCCACAGCCAATATCATACTGAATGGGCAAAAAATGCAAAAATTCCCTTTGAAAACTGGCACAAGACAGGGATGCCTTCTCTCACCACTCCTATTCAACATAGTGTTGGAAGTTCTGGCTAGGGCAATCAGGCAAGAGAAAGAAATCAAGGGTATTCAGTTAGGAAAAGAAGAAGTCAAATTGTCCCTGTTTGCAGATGACATGATTGT
>NW_022321349.1:5117-5728 GCF_002776525.5 Piliocolobus tephrosceles | reverse complement strand
TCTAAATACACAATCATGTCATCTGCAAACAGGGACAATTTGACTTCCTCTTTTCCTAACTGAATACCCTTGATTTCTTTCTCTTGCCTGATTGCCCTAGCCAGAACTTCCAACACTATGTTGAATAGGAGTGGTGAGAGAGGGCATCCCTGTCTTGTGCCAGTTTTCAAAGGGAACTTTTCCAGTTTTTGCCCATTCAGTATGATATTAGCTGTGGGTTTGTCATAAATAGCTCTTATTATTTTGAGGTACGTTCCATCAATACCGAATTTGTTGAGCGTTTTTAGCATGAAGGGCTGTTGAATTTTGTCAAAAGCCTTTTCTGCATCTATTGAGATAATCATGTGGTTCTTGTCTTTGGTTCTGTTGATATGCTGGATTACGTTGATTGATTTGCGAATGTTGAACCAGCCTTGCATCCCAGGGATGAAGCCCACTTGATCATGGTGGATAAGCTTTTTGATGTGCTGCTGAATCCGGTTTGCCAGTATTTTATTGAGGATTTTTGCATCGATGTTCATCAGGGAGATTGGTCTAAAATTCTCTTTTTTTGTTGTGTCTCTGCCAGGCTTTGGTATCAGGATGATGCTGGCCTCATAAAATGAGTTAGG
>NW_022321349.1:0-5017 GCF_002776525.5 Piliocolobus tephrosceles | reverse complement strand
CAGGGAGATTGGTCTAAAATTCTCTTTTTTTGTTGTGTCTCTGCCAGTCTTTGGTATCAGGATGATGCTGGCCTCATAAAATGAGTTAGGGAGGATTCCCTCTTTTTCTATTGATTGGAATAGTTTCAGAAGGAATGGTACCAGCTCCTCCTTGTACCTCTGGTAGAATTCAGCTGTGAATCCATCTGGTCCTGGGCTTTTTTTGGTGGGCAGGCTATTAATTGTTGCCTCAATTTCAGAGGCTGCTATTGGTCTATTCAGGGATTCAACTTCTTCCTGGTTTAGTCTTGGAAGAGTGTACGCGTCCAGGAAATTATCCATTTCTTCTAGATTTTCTAGTTGATTTGCGTAGAGGTGTTTATAGTATTCTCTGATGGTAGTTTGTATTTCTTTGGGGTCGGTGGTGGTATCCCCTTTATCATTTTTTATTGCGTCTATTTGATTCCTCTCTCTTTTCTTCTTTATTAATCTTGCTAGCGGTCTGTCAATTTTGTTGATCTTTTCAAAAAACCAACTCCTGGATTCATTGATTTTTTGGAGGGTTTTTTGTGTCTCTATCTCCTTCAGTTCTGCTCTGATCTTAGTTATTTCTTGCCTTCTGCTAGCTTTTGAATGTGTTTGCTCTTGCCTCTCTAGTTCTTTTAATTGTGATGTTAGAGTGTCAATTTTAGATCTTTCCTGCTTTCTCTTGTGGGCACTTAGTGCTATAAATTTCCCTCTACATACTGCTTTAAATGTGTCCCAGAGATTCTGGTATGTTGTATCTTTGTTCTCATTGGATTCAAAGAACATCTTTATTTCTGCTTTCATTTCGTTATGTACCCAGTAGTCATTCAGGAGCAGGTTGTTCAGTTTCCATGTAGTTGAGCGGTTTTGATTGAATTTCTTAGTCCTGAGTTCTAGTTTGATTGCACTGTGGTCAGAGAGACAGTTTGTTATAATTTCTGTTCTTTTACATTTGCTGAGGAGTGCTTTACTTCCAATTATGTGGTCAATTTTGGAATAAGTGTGATGTGGTGCTGAGAAGAATGTATATTCTGTTGACTTGGGGTGGAGAGTTCTATAGATGTCTATTAGGTCCGCTTGGTGCAGAGATGAGTTCAATTCCTGGATATCCTTGTTAACTTTCTGTCTCGTTGATCTGTCTAATGTTGACAGTGGAGTGTTGAAGTCTCCCATTATTATTGTATGGGAGTCTAAGTCTCTTTGTAAGTCTCTAAGGACTTGCTTTATGAATCTGGGTGCTCTTTAATTATATTACGCAGTGTGGAAACTCCATCAGGCACAGATCCACGAAGGGACATTCGGGAGCACATTCAGCCCTACCCTGAAATAGGAGATAACTTCAGATAAAAACTGGATAGAAGCTTTCTGAGAAACTACATTGTGATGTATGCATTCCACTCAGCGAGTTATAACCCTTTTCTCAAAAGGCAGTGTTTGAACACTGTTCCTGTGAAAATGAAAAAGTGATGGTTTGAAACGCATTGAAGTCTATGGCGAAGAGTGAAATATACTGAAATAAAATCGAGGAAGAAGGGTTCCAACATTCTGCTCTCAGATATGTGCATTCACTTCACAGAGTTAATGCTTACTCTATGTTTCCCAGTTTCCAAACTCTGTTTTTGGAGAATCTGTGAAGGGATATTTAGTGATGCCCAGAGGTTTGTGGTGACCGAGGAAACGCCTTCCAATGAAACCTGAAGAGAAACGTTCTGAGCAACTGCTTTGCAATGTGTGTATTCGACTCATTGAGTTCAGCCATTCTTTGGATCGAGCAGCTTGAATTCACTGTTTTTGTGGAATCTGAGGAAGGACATTTGGAAATGATCCTTGGAATATGGAGAAAGAAATATCCTCAGGTGAAATCCAGAAGGAACCTTTCTGTGAAACTGCTCTGTGTGTCTAATTCCTCTCACTCAGAAAAGCCTCTCTTTTCATTGAGCAGTTTTCTAGCCCTGTGTATGTTTAGCGTGTGGAGGGATATTTGGGAGTCCTTTGAGGTTAACGGTGAAAGACGAAATATGTGCAGACCGAAACTGGAGAGAAGCTTACCGAGGAACTGCTCTGTGACTTGTTCATTCCAGTCACAGTGTTATAACTCTTTCTTCATACAGCGTTGGGGAACACTTTTGGAGAAACAGCTACCAAATGTTATTCGGGAGCATGTTGATGCCGACGGTTAAAAGGGAAATAGCCTCAGACAAAAACTAGAAAGAAGCTTTCTAGGAAAATACTCTGTGATATGTGTAATCATTCCACATAGATAAATCTTTATTTACATTACGCAGCTTGGAAACTGCCATGGCCAGATTCATGAAGGGATCTTCAGGAGCACATTCTGGACTATGGTGAAAAAGGAAATATCTTCAGATAAAAATTAGAAAGAAGATTTCTGTGAATCTGTTTTTTGCTATGTTTGTTCTTCTCACATAGATGAAGCTTTCTTTACATTAGGCTGCTTGGAAAATCCCTCGTGGATGTTTGGGATCACATTTGGGCCTATGGTGAAATAGGAAATATAGTCAGATAAAAAGTGGAGGGAAGGTTTCTGAGAAACTGCTTGTTGATGTGGGCATTCCACTCAGGGAGTTATAACGTTCTTCTAATAAAGCACAGTTTCAATGCTGTTCCTGTAAAACCAAAAGAGAGATATTCGGAGCGCATTGAAGACTGTGGCAAAAAGTGAAATGTTGTCCAATAAAAAACAGAAAGAAGCACTCGAAGCAACTGCCCTCTCACATATCCATTCTTTTCACAGGTTAAAGCTTACTCTACATTTGCCAGTTTCAAAGTCGGTCTTTCAGGGTTCTGGGAAGGGATAGTATGTGGCAACCGGAGGCCTGTGTGAGGCAAGGAAATGTCTTCCATCGAAAATTGGAGAGAAACTTTCTGCACAACTCTTTTGTGATGTTTGTATTCATCTCATAGAGTTAAATCACTCTCTGGATTGAGCAGTTTGAAATCACTGTTTCTATAGGATCTGAGAAAGGACATTTGGAAACACTATTTAAAATATCCTGAAAAAGAAATAACCTCAGAGAGAAACCAGAAGGAAACTTTTTGTGGAACTGCTCTGTGTCATGTGAATTCCGCTCACACAGTTAGGCTTCTCTTTTCATTGAGCTGTATCATAACACTGTTTTTGTTTAGTCTGCAAAGGGATATTCTGGAACCCTTTGAGGATTATGGTGAGAAAGGAAACGTCTATAAATAGAATCTGGAAAGAAGTTTTTTGAGGACTTGCTTTGTGACATGTGCATTCCACTCAAAGTGATACACCTTTCTTCACATACACAATTCTGGAATCCCTTTTCCAAAAAAAGCTATCAAGAGACATTCGGGAGTATAGGGAGGGCTATGGTGAAAAAGGAAATATTTTCAGAGAAAAACTGGAAAGAGTATTTCTGTGAAACTGCTTTGTGTTAGATTCATCTTGCATAGTTAAAACTTTTCTTATGTTAGGCAGTTTGTAAACTCCATCATGCACGGATATGCGAAGGGACATTCTGGAGAACATTCAGCCCTTTGGTGAAGGAGGAGATATCCTCAGATAAAAACTGGATAGACGCTTTCTGAGAAACTACTTTGTGATGTGTGCATTCCACTCAGAGAGTGATACTTCTTTTCTCACCAGGCCGTGTTTGCATACTATTCCTGTGAAACCGAAAAAGTGATAATTCAGTTCACATTGAGGACTATGGCGAATAGTGAAATATACTGAAATAAAATCGAGGAAGAAGCGTTCCAAGAATCTGCTCTATGATATGTGCATTCACTTCACAGTGTTAATGCTTACTCTATGTTGCCAAGTTTCAAAACTCTGTCTTTGAAGAAACTGTGAAAGGATATTTAGTGACGCCCAGAGGCTTCTGGTGAGCGAGGTAATGTCTTCCGCTGAAACTTGCAGAGAAACTTTCTGAGCAACTGCTTTGGCATGTGTGTATTCGTCTCAAAGACTTAAACAATTCTTTGGATTGAGCAACTTGAAGTCACTCTTTTTGTGGCATCCGAGGAAGGACATTTGTGAATGATCCTTAGAATATGAAGAAAGATTCTGTTTATATGCCGGGTTATGTTTATTGATTTGTGAATGTTGAACCAGCCTTGCATCCCAGGGATGAAGCCCACTTGATCATGGTGGATAAGCTTTTTGATGTGCTGCTGAATCCGGTTTGCCAGTATTTTATTGAGAATTTTTGCATCGATGTTCATCAGGGAGATTGGTCTAAAATTCTCTTTTTTTGTTGTGTCTCTGCCAGGCTTTGGTATCAGGATGATGTTGGCCTCATAAAATGAGTTAGGGAGGATTCCCTCTTTTTCTATTGATTGGACCTCTGGTAGAATTCAGCTGTGAATCCATCTGGTCCTGGGCTTTTTTTGGTGGGTAGGCTATTAATTGTTGCCTAAATTTCAGAGCCTGCTATTGGTCTATTTAGGGATTCAACTTCTTCCTGGCTTACTCTTGGGAGAGTGTAAGTGTCCAGGAAATTATCCATTTCTTCTAGATTTTCTAGTTGATTTGCGTAGAGGTGTTTATAGTATTCTCTGATGGTAGTTTGTATTTCTGTGGGGTCGGTGGTGATATCCCTTTTATCATTTTTTATTGCGTCTATTTGATGCCTCTCTCTTTTCTTCTTTATTAGTCTTGCCAGCGGTCTGTCAATTTAGACAACAACCACATGATTATCTCAATAGATGCAGAAAAGGCTTTTGACAAAATTCAACAGCCCTTCATGCTCAAAACGCTCAATAAATTCGGTATTGATGGAACGTACCTCAAAATAATAAGAGCTATTTATGACAAACCCACAGCCAATATCATACTGAATGGGCAAAAAATGCAAAAATTCCCTTTGAAAACTGGCACAAGACAGGGATGCCTTCTCTCACCACTCCTATTCAACATAGTGTTGGAAGTTCTGGCTAGGGCAATCAGGCAAGAGAAAGAAATCAAGGGTATTCAGTTAGGAAAAGAAGAAGTCAAATTGTCCCTGTTTGCAGATGACATGATTGT
>NW_022321348.1:711-5728 GCF_002776525.5 Piliocolobus tephrosceles | reverse complement strand
ACAATCATGTCATCTGCAAACAGGGACAATTTGACTTCTTCTTTTCCTAACTGAATACCCTTGATTTCTTTCTCTTGCCTGATTGCCCTAGCCAGAACTTCCAACACTATGTTGAATAGGAGTGGTGAGAGAAGGCATCCCTGTCTTGTGCCAGTTTTCAAAGGGAATTTTTGCATTTTTTGCCCATTCAGTATGATATTGGCTGTGGGTTTGTCATAAATAGCTCTTATTATTTTGAGGTACGTTCCATCAATACCGAATTTATTGAGCGTTTTGAGCATGAAGGGCTGTTGAATTTTGTCAAAAGCCTTTTCTGCATCTATTGAGATAATCATGTGGTTGTTGTCTAAATTGACAGACCGCTGGCAAGACTAATAAAGAAGAAAAGAGAGAGGCATCAAATAGACGCAATAAAAAATGATAAAAGGGATATCACCACCGACCCCACAGAAATACAAACTACCATCAGAGAATACTATAAACACCTCTACGCAAATCAACTAGAAAATCTAGAAGAAATGGATAATTTCCTGGACACTTACACTCTCCCAAGAGTAAGCCAGGAAGAAGTTGAATCCCTAAATAGACCAATAGCAGGCTCTGAAATTTAGGCAACAATTAATAGCCTACCCACCAAAAAAAGCCCAGGACCAGATGGATTCACAGCTGAATTCTACCAGAGGTCCAATCAATAGAAAAAGAGGGAATCCTCCCTAACTCATTTTATGAGGCCAACATCATCCTGATACCAAAGCCTGGCAGAGACACAACAAAAAAAGAGAATTTTAGACCAATCTCCCTGATGAACATCGATGCAAAAATTCTCAATAAAATACTGGCAAACCGGATTCAGCAGCACATCAAAAAGCTTATCCACCATGATCAAGTGGGCTTCATCCCTGGGATGCAAGGCTGGTTCAACATTCACAAATCAATAAACATAACCCGGCATATAAACAGAATCTTTCTTCATATTCTAAGGATCATTCACAAATGTCCTTCCTCGGATGCCACAAAAAGAGTGACTTCAAGTTGCTCAATCCAAAGAATTGTTTAAGTCTTTGAGACGAATACACACATGCCAAAGCAGTTGCTCAGAAAGTTTCTCTGCAAGTTTCAGCGGAAGACATTACCTCGCTCACCAGAAGCCTCTGGGCGTCACTAAATATCCTTTCACAGTTTCTTCAAAGACAGAGTTTTGAAACTTGGCAACATAGAGTAAGCATTAACACTGTGAAGTGAATGCACATATCATAGAGCAGATTCTTGGAACGCTTCTTCCTCGATTTTATTTCAGTATATTTCACTATTCGCCATAGTCCTCAATGTGAACTGAATTATCACTTTTTCGGTTTCACAGGAATAGTATGCAAACACGGCCTGGTGAGAAAAGAAGTATCACTCTCTGAGTGGAATGCACACATCACAAAGTAGTTTCTCAGAAAGCGTCTATCCAGTTTTTATCTGAGGATATCTCCTCCTTCACCAAAGGGCTGAATGTTCTCCAGAATGTCCCTTCGCATATCCGTGCATGATGGAGTTTACAAACTGCCTAACATAAGAAAAGTTTTAACTATGCAAGATGAATCTAACACAAAGCAGTTTCACAGAAATACTCTTTCCAGTTTTTCTCTGAAAATATTTCCTTTTTCACCATAGCCCTCCCTATACTCCCGAATGTCTCTTGATAGCTTTTTTTGGAAAAGGGATTCCAGAATTGTGTATGTGAAGAAAGGTGTATCACTTTGAGTGGAATGCACATGTCACAAAGCAAGTCCTCAAAAAACTTCTTTCCAGATTCTATTTATAGACGTTTCCTTTCTCACCATAATCCTCAAAGGGTTCCAGAATATCCCTTTGCAGACTAAACAAAAACAGTGTTATGATACAGCTCAATGAAAAGAGAAGCCTAACTGTGTGAGCGGAATTCACATGACACAGAGCAGTTCCACAAAAAGTTTCCTTCTGGTTTCTCTCTGAGGTTATTTCTTTTTCAGGATATTTTAAATAGTGTTTCCAAATGTCCTTTCTCAGATCCTATAGAAACAGTGATTTCAAACTGCTCAATCCAGAGAGTGATTTAACTCTATGAGATGAATACAAACATCACAAAAGAGTTGTGCAGAAAGTTTCTCTCCAATTTTCGATGGAAGACATTTCCTTGCCTCACACAGGCCTCCGGTTGCCACATACTATCCCTTCCCAGAACCCTGAAAGACCGACTTTGAAACTGGCAAATGTAGAGTAAGCTTTAACCTGTGAAAAGAATGGATATGTGAGAGGGCAGTTGCTTCGAGTGCTTCTTTCTGTTTTTTATTGGACAACATTTCACTTTTTGCCACAGTCTTCAATGCGCTCCGAATATCTCTCTTTTGGTTTTACAGGAACAGCATTGAAACTGTGCTTTATTAGAAGAACGTTATAACTCCCTGAGTGGAATGCCCACATCAACAAGCAGTTTCTCAGAAACCTTCCCTCCACTTTTTATCTGACTATATTTCCTATTTCACCATAGGCCCAAATGTGATCCCAAACATCCACGAGGGATTTTCCAAGCAGCCTAATGTAAAGAAAGCTTCATCTATGTGAGAAGAACAAACATAGCAAAAAACAGATTCACAGAAATCTTCTTTCTAATTTTTATCTGAAGATATTTCCTTTTTCACCATAGTCCAGAATGTGCTCCTGAAGATCCCTTCATGAATCTGGCCATGGCAGTTTCCAAGCTGCGTAATGTAAATAAAGATTTATCTATGTGGAATGATTACACATATCACAGAGTATTTTCCTAGAAAGCTTCTTTCTAGTTTTTGTCTGAGGCTATTTCCCTTTTAACCGTCGGCATCAACATGCTCCCGAATAACATTTGGTAGCTGTTTCTCCAAAAGTGTTCCCCAACGCTGTATGAAGAAAGAGTTATAACACTGTGACTGGAATGAACAAGTCACAGAGCAGTTCCTCGGTAAGCTTCTCTCCAGTTTCGGTCTGCACATATTTCGTCTTTCACCGTTAACCTCAAAGGACTCCCAAATATCCCTCCACACGCTAAACATACACAGGGCTAGAAAACTGCTCAATGAAAAGAGAGGCTTTTCTGAGTGAGAGGAATTAGACACACAGAGCAGTTTCACAGAAAGGTTCCTTCTGGATTTCACCTGAGGATATTTCTTTCTCCATATTCCAAGGATCATTTCCAAATGTCCTTCCTCAGATTCCACAAAAACAGTGAATTCAAGCTGCTCGATCCAAAGAATGGCTGAACTCAATGAGTCGAATACACACATTGCAAAGCAGTTGCTCAGAACGTTTCTCTTCAGGTTTCATTGGAAGGCGTTTCCTCGGTCACCACAAACCTCTGGGCATCACTAAATATCCCTTCACAGATTCTCCAAAAACAGAGTTTGGAAACTGGGAAACATAGAGTAAGCATTAACTCTGTGAAGTGAATGCACATATCTGAGAGCAGAATGTTGGAACCCTTCTTCCTCGATTTTATTTCAGTATATTTCACTCTTCGCCATAGACTTCAATGCGTTTCAAACCATCACTTTTTCATTTTCACAGGAACAGTGTTCAAACACTGCCTTTTGAGAAAAGGGTTATAACTCGCTGAGTGGAATGCATACATCACAATGTAGTTTCTCAGAAAGCTTCTATCCAGTTTTTATCTGAAGTTATCTCCTATTTCAGGGTAGGGCTGAATGTGCTCCCGAATGTCCCTTCGTGGATCTGTGCCTGATGGAGTTTCCACACTGCGTAATATAATTAAAGAGCACCCAGATTCATAAAGCAAGTCCTTAGAGACTTACAAAGAGACTTAGACTCCCATACAATAATAATGGGAGACTTCAACACTCCACTGTCAACATTAGACAGATCAACGAGACAGAAAGTTAACAAGGATATCCAGGAATTGAACTCATCTCTGCACCAAGCGGACCTAATAGACATCTATAGAACTCTCCACCCCAAGTCAACAGAATATACATTCTTCTCAGCACCACATCACACTTATTCCAAAATTGACCACATAATTGGAAGTAAAGCACTCCTCAGCAAATGTAAAAGAACAGAAATTATAACAAACTGTCTCTCTGACCACAGTGCAATCAAACTAGAACTCAGGACTAAGAAATTCAATCAAAACCGCTCAACTACATGGAAACTGAACAACCTGCTCCTGAATGACTACTGGGTACATAACGAAATGAAAGCAGAAATAAAGATGTTCTTTGAATCCAATGAGAACAAAGATACAACATACCAGAATCTCTGGGACACATTTAAAGCAGTATGTAGAGGGAAATTTATAGCACTAAGTGCCCACAAGAGAAAGCAGGAAAGATCTAAAATTGACACTCTAACATCACAATTAAAAGAACTAGAGAGGCAAGAGCAAACACATTCAAAAGCTAGCAGAAGGCAAGAAATAACTAAGATCAGAGCAGAACTGAAGGAGATAGAGACACAAAAAACCCTCCAAAAAATCAATGAATCCAGGAGTTGGTTTTTTGAAAAGATCAACAAAATTGACAGACCGCTAGCAAGATTAATAAAGAAGAAAAGAGAGAGGAATCAAATAGACGCAATAAAAAATGATAAAGGGGATACCACCACCGACCCCAAAGAAATACAAACTACCATCAGAGAATACTATAAACACCTCTACGCAAATCAACTAGAAAATCTAGAAGAAATGGATAATTTCCTGGACGCGTACACTCTTCCAAGACTAAACCAGGAAGAAGTTGAATCCCTGAATAGACCAATAGCAGCCTCTGAAATTGAGGCAACAATTAATAGCCTGCCCACCAAAAAAAGCCCAGGACCAGATGGATTCACAGCTGAATTCTACCAGAGGTACAAGGAGGAGCTGGTACCATTCCTTCTGAAACTATTCCAATCAATAGAAAAAGAGGGAATCCTCCCTAACTCATTTTATGAGGCCAGCATCATCCTGATACCAAAGACTGGCAGAGACACAACAAAAAAAGAGAATTTTAGACCAATCTCCCTG
>NW_022321348.1:0-611 GCF_002776525.5 Piliocolobus tephrosceles | reverse complement strand
CCTAACTCATTTTATGAGGCCAGCATCATCCTGATACCAAAGCCTGGCAGAGACACAACAAAAAAAGAGAATTTTAGACCAATCTCCCTGATGAACATCGATGCAAAAATCCTCAATAAAATACTGGCAAACCGGATTCAGCAGCACATCAAAAAGCTTATCCACCATGATCAAGTGGGCTTCATCCCTGGGATGCAAGGCTGGTTCAACATTCGCAAATCAATCAACGTAATCCAGCATATCAACAGAACCAAAGACAAGAACCACATGATTATCTCAATAGATGCAGAAAAGGCTTTTGACAAAATTCAACAGCCCTTCATGCTAAAAACGCTCAACAAATTCGGTATTGATGGAACGTACCTCAAAATAATAAGAGCTATTTATGACAAACCCACAGCTAATATCATACTGAATGGGCAAAAACTGGAAAAGTTCCCTTTGAAAACTGGCACAAGACAGGGATGCCCTCTCTCACCACTCCTATTCAACATAGTGTTGGAAGTTCTGGCTAGGGCAATCAGGCAAGAGAAAGAAATCAA
The DNA here is from genome assembly GCF_002776525.5 of Piliocolobus tephrosceles. Classification (NCBI taxonomy): domain Eukaryota; kingdom Metazoa; phylum Chordata; class Mammalia; order Primates; family Cercopithecidae; genus Piliocolobus; species Piliocolobus tephrosceles. The sequence goes on along the minus strand of NW_022321348.1, from coordinate 69 downwards.
GGGTATTCAGTTAGGAAAAGAGGAAGTCAAATTGTCCCTGTTTGCAGATGACATGATTGTGTATTTAGA
>NW_022321347.1:0-2270 GCF_002776525.5 Piliocolobus tephrosceles | reverse complement strand
AAAAACTGGAAAGAAGATTTCTGTGAAACTGCTTTGTGTTAGATATACTTATTCATCTCGCATAGTTAACACTTATATTACACACTTCGGAAACTCCGTCATGCACGGATACGTGAAGGGACATTAGGTGACACATTAAGGCCTATGGTGAAAGAGGAGATATCTTCACATAAAAACTGGATAGAAGCTTTCTGAGAAACTACTTTTAGATGGATGCATTCCACTCACGGGGTTATATCTCTATTCCCCATTGCAGTATTTGAACACTGTTCCTGTGAAACCGAAAAAGTGATATTTCAGACCGCATTGAGGACTCTGGTGAATAGTGAAATATACTGAAATGAAATCGAGGAAGAAGCATTCCATGAATCTACTCTGTGATATGTGCATTCACTTCAAAGAGTTAATGCTTACTCTATGTTGCCCAGTTTCGAAACTCTCTCTTTGATAAATCTGTGAAGGGATATTTAGTGACTCCTGGAGGCTTGTGGTGAGCACAGAAACGTGTTCCAATGAAACCTGCAGAGAAACTTTCTGAGCAACTGCTTTGTTATGTGTATATTCATCTCATAGAGTTAAACCATTCTTTGGATTGAGCAGCTTGAAATCACTGTTTTTGTGGAATCAGAGGAAGGATATTTGGCAATGATCCTTAGAATATGGAGAAAGAAATACCCTCAGGTAAAATCCAGAAGGAAGCTTTCTGTGAAACTCCTCCATGTCGTCTTAATTCCTCTCACTCAGATAAGCCTCTCTTTTCATTGGGCAGTTTTCTAGCTCTGTGTATGTTTAGCGTGTGATGGAATATAAGGGAGCACTTTGAGGCTAATGGTGAAAAAGGAAATACATTCGGACTGAAACTGGAGAGAAGCTTTCTGAGGAACAGCTTGGTGACGTGTGCATTCCATTCACAGTGTTTTTCCTCTCTTCTCATACAGGGTGGGGGAAACCCTTTTGGAGAAACAGCTACCAAGTGATATTCAGGAGTATGTTGATGTCGATGGTGAAAAAGGGAAATAACCTCAGACAAAAGATGGAAAGAAAATTTCTAGGAAACTACTCTGTGATAGGTGTAATCATCTCACATAGATAAAGCTTACTTTACATTAAGCAGCTTGGAAAGTGTCATGGACGGATCCACGAAAGGACTTTTGGGAACACATTCAGGACTATGGTTAAAAAGGAAATATCTTCAGATAAAAACTGGAAGGAAGCTTTCTGTCAATCTGCTTTTTTCTATGTTTATTCTTCTCCCATAGATGAAGCTTTCTTTACATTTTGCAGCTTGGAAACTCCCTCATGGATGGATCCACGAATGGACCTTTGGGATCACATTTGGGCCTATGGTCAAATAGGTAATATACTCAGATAAAACTGGAGAGAAGCTTTCTGAGAAACTGCTTGGTGACGTGTGCATTCCACTCAGGGGGTTTTAATGTTCTTCTCATAAGGCACAGTGTGAATACTGTTCCTGTAAAAGCAGAGGAGTGATATTCGGAGCACATTGAATACTATGGCAAAAAGTGAAATGTCGTCCAATAAAAAACAGAAAGAAGCACTCGAAGAAACTACTCTCTGACATGCCCATTCTTTTCACAGGGTTAAAGCTTGCTCTACATTTCTCAGTTTGAAAGTTGGCCTCTGAGGGTTCTTCGAAGGGATAGTAAGTGGCAACCAGAGGCCTGTGTTGAACAAGGAAACGTCTCCCATCTAAAATTGGAGAGAATCTTTCTGCGCAACTGTTTTGTGATATTTGTATTCAACTGAAAGAGTTAAATCATTGTTTGGATTGAGCAGTTTGAAATCACTGTTGCTGTGGAATCTGAGAAAGGACATTTGGAGACGCTCTTTTGAATACCCTGAAAAAGAAATAATCCCAGAGAGAAAGAAAAAGGAAGCTTTCAGTGAAACTGCTCTGTGTCACGTGAAGACCACTCACATAATTAAATTCTGTTTTCCTTGAGCAGCATCAAAAACTGTTTTTGTTTAGTCTGCGAAAGGATATTCAGTAGGGCTTTGAGGCTTATATTGAGAATGGAAACGTCTTCAGATTGAAACTGGAGAGAAGCTTTCTGAGGAGCTACTCTGTGACGTTTGCATTTAACTCAAAGAAATATACCTTTCCTCTCCTATAGGATTCTGGAATCTCTTTTGGAGAAAAAGCTACCAAGAGACACTCGTGAGTATAGGGACGGCTATGGTGAAAATGAAATGTCCTCAGAGAAAAACTGGAAAGAAGATTTCTGTGAAACTGCTTTGTGTTAGATATA
>NW_022321346.1:0-2041 GCF_002776525.5 Piliocolobus tephrosceles | reverse complement strand
AAAAACTGGAAAGAAGATTTCTGTGAAACTGCTTTGTGTTAGATATATTTATTTCTCTCTTATAGTTAAAACTTTTCTTAAACTTCGCAGTTTGGAAACTCCATCATGAGCAGATCCATGAAGAGATTTTCTAGAGCACATACAGACCTATGTTGAAAGATTAGCTATCTTCAGATAAAAACTGGATAAAATCTTCCTGAGAAACTACTTTGTGATGTATACATTCAGCTCAGGGGATTATACCTTTTTTCTCACAAGGCAGCGTTTGAACACTGTTCCTGTGAAACCAAAAAACAAATATTTCGGAGCGCGTTGAGGACTATGGTGAATAGTGAAATATACTGAAATAAAATGAGGAAGAATCGTTCCAAGAATCTGGTCTGTGATATGTGTATTCACTTCACAGTTATGCTTACTCTATGCTAATGAGTATGCTTACTTAACGCTTACTCCATGATGCCCATTTTCGAAACTCTGTCTTTGAAGAATCTGTGAAGGGATATTTAGTGATTGCCAGAGGCTTTTGATGAGCAAGGAAATGTATTCTGATGAAAGCTGTAGAGAAACTTTCTGAGCAACTGCTTTGCGATGTGCGTATTCGTCCCTTAGAGTTAAACCATTCCTTGGATTGAGCACCTTGAAATCACTGTTTCTGTGGAATCTGAGGAAGGACATTTGGGAACGATCTTTCAAATATGGTGAAAGAAATATCCTCAGGTAAAATCCAGAAGGAAGCTTTTTGTGAAACTGCTCTGTGTCATCTGAATTCCTCCCGATCAGTTAAGCCTCACTCTTAATTGAACAGTTTTGTAACCCTGTTTATGTTTAGCTTGTGTTGGGATATTCAGAAGCACTTTGAGGCTGACGGTGAAAAAGGAAATATGCTCAGACCTTAACTGGAGAGAAGCTTTCCTAGGAAATGCTTTGTGACTTGTGCATTCCACTCACAGTGTTGTACCTCTCTTCTCATACGGTGTCAGGGATACCCTTTTGGAGAAACTGGTAACAAGCAATATTTGGAAGCATGATGATGCCGAAGGTGAAAAGACAAATAGCCTCAGACGAAAACTGGAAAGAAGCTTTCTAGGAAACTACTCTGTAATATATGTACTCATCCCATATAGATAAAGCTTTCTTTTCACTACACAGCTTGGAAAGTGTCATGGACGGATCCAAGAAAGGACCTTCGGGAGCACATTGAGGACTATGGTGAAAAAGGAAATAATTTGAGATAAAAACTTGGAAGAAGCTTTCTAAGATTCTCCCTTTTGCTGTGAGTATTCAAATCACATAGATGAAGCTTTCTTTACATTACACAGCTTGGAAACTCCCCCGTGCATGGATCTACGAAGGCATATTTTGCATTGCATTCCCACCTATGGTGAAATAGAAAATATAGTCACATAAAAACTGGAAAGAAGCATTCTGAGAAACTGCTTGGTGATTGGTGCATTCCACTCAGGGAGTTATAACTTTCTTCTTTTAAGGCACAGTTTGAACACTGTTCCTCTAAAACCAAAAGAGTGGTGTTCAGAGCACATTGAAGACTATGGCAAAAAGTGAAACGTCGTCCTATAAAAAGCAGAAAGAAGCACCTGATGAAACTGCTCAATGACCTGTCCATTCTTTTCAGAGGGTTAAAGCTTATGCTATATTTCCCAGTTTGAATGTTGGTCTTTGAGGATACCGCGAAGAGATAGTAAGTGGCAACTGTAGGCCTGTGTCAAGTAAGGAAATGTCTTCCATCGAAAATTGGAGAGAAGCTTTCTGTGCAACTCTTTTGTGGAATTTGTATTCATTTCATAGAGTTGAATCATTCTTTGGATTCAACAGTTTGAAATCACTGTCTGTGGAATCTGAGAACGGACATTTGGAGACACTCTTTAGAATATTCTGAAGGAGAAGTAACCTCAGAGAGACCAGAAGGAAGCTTTCGGTGAAACTGCTCTGTGTCACGTGAATTCCGCTCACACATTTAAGCTTCTCTGTTCATTGCGCAGTATCATAACACTGTTTTTGTTTAGTCTGCGAAGGGATATTC
>NW_022321345.1:0-2270 GCF_002776525.5 Piliocolobus tephrosceles | reverse complement strand
TATATCTAACACAAAGCAGTTTCACAGAAATCTTCTTTCCAGTTTTTCTCTGAGGACATTTCATTTTCACCATAGCCGTCCCTATACTCACGAGTGTCTCTTGGTAGCTTTTTCTCCAAAAGAGATTCCAGAATCCTATAGGAGAGGAAAGGTATATTTCTTTGAGTTAAATGCAAACGTCACAGAGTAGCTCCTCAGAAAGCTTCTCTCCAGTTTCAATCTGAAGACGTTTCCATTCTCAATATAAGCCTCAAAGCCCTACTGAATATCCTTTCGCAGACTAAACAAAAACAGTTTTTGATGCTGCTCAAGGAAAACAGAATTTAATTATGTGAGTGGTCTTCACGTGACACAGAGCAGTTTCACTGAAAGCTTCCTTTTTCTTTCTCTCTGGGATTATTTCTTTTTCAGGGTATTCAAAAGAGCGTCTCCAAATGTCCTTTCTCAGATTCCACAGCAACAGTGATTTCAAACTGCTCAATCCAAACAATGATTTAACTCTTTCAGTTGAATACAAATATCACAAAACAGTTGCGCAGAAAGATTCTCTCCAATTTTAGATGGGAGACGTTTCCTTGTTCAACACAGGCCTCTGGTTGCCACTTACTATCCCTTCGAAGAACCCTCAGAGGCCAACTTTCAAACTGAGAAATGTAGAGCAAGCTTTAACCCTGTGAAAAGAATGGGCATGTCAGAGAGTAGTTTCTTCGAGTGCTTCTTTCTGTTTTTTATTGGACGACATTTCACTTTTTGCCATAGTATTCAATGTGCTCCGAATATCACTCCTCTGCTTTTACAGGAACAGTATTCACACTGTGCCTTATGAGAAGAACATTAAAACCCCCTGAGTGGAATGCACACGTCACCAAGCAGTTTCTCAGAAAGCTTCTCTCCAGTTTTATCTGAGTATATTACCTATTTGACCATAGGCCCAAATGTGATCCCAAAGGTCCATTCGTGGATCCATCCATGAGGGAGTTTCCAAGCTGCAAAATGTAAAGAAAGCTTCATCTATGGGAGAAGAATAAACATAGAAAAAAGCAGATTGACAGAAAGCTTCCTTCCAGTTTTTATCTGAAGATATTTCCTTTTTAACCATAGTCCTGAATGTGTTCCCAAAAGTCCTTTCGTGGATCCGTCCATGACACTTTCCAAGCTGCTTAATGTAAAGTAAGCTTTATCTATGTGAGATGATTACACCTATCACAGAGTAGTTTCCTAGAAATTTTCTTTCCATCTTTTGTCTGAGGTTATTTCCCTTTTTCACCATCGACATCAACATACTCCTGAATATCACTTGGTAGCTGTTTCTCCAAAAGGGTTTCCCCCACCCTGTATGAGAAGAGAGGAAAAACACTGTGAATGGAATGCACACGTCACCAAGCTGTTCCTCAGAAAGCTTCTCTCCAGTTTCAGTCCGAATGTATTTCCTTTTTCACCATTAGCCTCAAAGTGCTCCCTTATATTCCATCACACGCTAAACATACACAGAGCTAGAAAACTGCCCAATGAAAAGAGAGGCTTATCTGAGTGAGAGGAATTAAGACGACATGGAGGAGTTTCACAGAAAGCTTCCTTCTGGATTTTACCTGAGGGTATTTCTTTCTCCATATTCTAAGGATCATTGCCAAATATCCTTCCTCTGATTCCACAAAAACAGTGATTTCAAGCTGCTCAATCCAAAGAATGGTTTAACTCTATGAGATGAATATACACATAACAAAGCAGTTGCTCAGAAAGTTTCTCTGCAGGTTTCATTGGAACACGTTTCTGTGCTCACCACAAGCCTCCAGGAGTCACTAAATATCCCTTCACAGATTTATCAAAGAGAGAGTTTCGAAACTGGGCAACATAGAGTAAGCATTAACTCTTTGAAGTGAATGCACATATCACAGAGTAGATTCATGGAATGCTTCTTCCTCGATTTCATTTCAGTATATTTCACTATTCACCAGAGTCCTCAATGCGGTCTGAAATATCACTTTTTCGGTTTCACAGGAACAGTGTTCAAATACTGCAATGGGGAATAGAGATATAACCCCGTGAGTGGAATGCATCCATCTAAAAGTAGTTTCTCAGAAAGCTTCTATCCAGTTTTTATGTGAAGATATCTCCTCTTTCACCATAGGCCTTAATGTGTCACCTAATGTCCCTTCACGTATCCGTGCATGACGGAGTTTCCGAAGTGTGTAATATAAGTGTTAACTATGCGAGATGAATAAGTATATCTAACACAAAGCAGTTTCACAGAAATCTTCTTTCCAGTTTTT
>NW_022321344.1:0-2041 GCF_002776525.5 Piliocolobus tephrosceles | reverse complement strand
GAATATCCCTTCGCAGACTAAACAAAAACAGTGTTATGATACTGCGCAATGAACAGAGAAGCTTAAATGTGTGAGCGGAATTCACGTGACACAGAGCAGTTTCACCGAAAGCTTCCTTCTGGTCTCTCTGAGGTTACTTCTCCTTCAGAATATTCTAAAGAGTGTCTCCAAATGTCCGTTCTCAGATTCCACAGACAGTGATTTCAAACTGTTGAATCCAAAGAATGATTCAACTCTATGAAATGAATACAAATTCCACAAAAGAGTTGCACAGAAAGCTTCTCTCCAATTTTCGATGGAAGACATTTCCTTACTTGACACAGGCCTACAGTTGCCACTTACTATCTCTTCGCGGTATCCTCAAAGACCAACATTCAAACTGGGAAATATAGCATAAGCTTTAACCCTCTGAAAAGAATGGACAGGTCATTGAGCAGTTTCATCAGGTGCTTCTTTCTGCTTTTTATAGGACGACGTTTCACTTTTTGCCATAGTCTTCAATGTGCTCTGAACACCACTCTTTTGGTTTTAGAGGAACAGTGTTCAAACTGTGCCTTAAAAGAAGAAAGTTATAACTCCCTGAGTGGAATGCACCAATCACCAAGCAGTTTCTCAGAATGCTTCTTTCCAGTTTTTATGTGACTATATTTTCTATTTCACCATAGGTGGGAATGCAATGCAAAATATGCCTTCGTAGATCCATGCACGGGGGAGTTTCCAAGCTGTGTAATGTAAAGAAAGCTTCATCTATGTGATTTGAATACTCACAGCAAAAGGGAGAATCTTAGAAAGCTTCTTCCAAGTTTTTATCTCAAATTATTTCCTTTTTCACCATAGTCCTCAATGTGCTCCCGAAGGTCCTTTCTTGGATCCGTCCATGACACTTTCCAAGCTGTGTAGTGAAAAGAAAGCTTTATCTATATGGGATGAGTACATATATTACAGAGTAGTTTCCTAGAAAGCTTCTTTCCAGTTTTCGTCTGAGGCTATTTGTCTTTTCACCTTCGGCATCATCATGCTTCCAAATATTGCTTGTTACCAGTTTCTCCAAAAGGGTATCCCTGACACCGTATGAGAAGAGAGGTACAACACTGTGAGTGGAATGCACAAGTCACAAAGCATTTCCTAGGAAAGCTTCTCTCCAGTTAAGGTCTGAGCATATTTCCTTTTTCACCGTCAGCCTCAAAGTGCTTCTGAATATCCCAACACAAGCTAAACATAAACAGGGTTACAAAACTGTTCAATTAAGAGTGAGGCTTAACTGATCGGGAGGAATTCAGATGACACAGAGCAGTTTCACAAAAAGCTTCCTTCTGGATTTTACCTGAGGATATTTCTTTCACCATATTTGAAAGATCGTTCCCAAATGTCCTTCCTCAGATTCCACAGAAACAGTGATTTCAAGGTGCTCAATCCAAGGAATGGTTTAACTCTAAGGGACGAATACGCACATCGCAAAGCAGTTGCTCAGAAAGTTTCTCTACAGCTTTCATCAGAATACATTTCCTTGCTCATCAAAAGCCTCTGGCAATCACTAAATATCCCTTCACAGATTCTTCAAAGACAGAGTTTCGAAAATGGGCATCATGGAGTAAGCGTTAAGTAAGCATACTCATTAGCATAGAGTAAGCATAACTGTGAAGTGAATACACATATCACAGACCAGATTCTTGGAACGATTCTTCCTCATTTTATTTCAGTATATTTCACTATTCACCATAGTCCTCAACGCGCTCCGAAATATTTGTTTTTTGGTTTCACAGGAACAGTGTTCAAACGCTGCCTTGTGAGAAAAAAGGTATAATCCCCTGAGCTGAATGTATACATCACAAAGTAGTTTCTCAGGAAGATTTTATCCAGTTTTTATCTGAAGATAGCTAATCTTTCAACATAGGTCTGTATGTGCTCTAGAAAATCTCTTCATGGATCTGCTCATGATGGAGTTTCCAAACTGCGAAGTTTAAGAAAAGTTTTAACTATAAGAGAGAAATAAATATATCTAACACAAAGCAGTTTCACAGAAATCTTCTTTCCAGTTTTT
>NW_022321343.1:0-8081 GCF_002776525.5 Piliocolobus tephrosceles | reverse complement strand
ATCTCAGCTCACTGCAAGCTCCGCCTCCCGGCTTCACGACATTCTCCTGCCTCAGCCTCCCAGGTAGCTGGGACTACAGGCGCCGCCACCTCGCTCGGCTAGTGTTTTGTACACGGTGAAACCCCGTCTCTACTAAAAACTACAAAAAACTATTATATGTTTTATGTGGCTATGATTAAGATGAAAAATACGATGAGAGTATATATTTTAAAATGTCATTCACATGCATTATTAGAGTGAAATTAATGTAAAATAAAGTTAATTAGCTACTGAAACAACTGTTTGTTAATGAATCTCTGCTACTCAATCTAGAACTTGGAGAGGTTTTAGGTGATGCTATTGTTGCTGCTCTTTTATTTTGAAATAATTTTAGACTTAGAGAAAACTAATAAAATCATTAAGACTTCCTTAATTTCTCTCAACCAGCTTCCCCTACAATTAGCATAATACATAGCAATAGTAAAATTATCAAAACCAATAAATTAACATTGGTACAACGCTATTATTAAACTGCAGAACTTACTTCTGTTTTACTCTTGTTTTAACGAATGTGCTTTTTCTCTTCCAAGATTCCTTCTTGTGCTTCATTACTCCCAGTCTGTCATACTTCCTCAATCTTTCTATGCCTTCCATGACATTGACACTTTTGAAGGACACACTGATCAGCTATTTTGACACATATGTATTTGTTTTTTCTCTTGTACGTTACAAAACAAAGTGAAGAAACCTGATGTCACTTGTACTGGGCAAAGCAATACCTTTCATGCATACAGAGAGCTGCAAAAACAAATGATGAAGATCATAAGTCTAAAGAGTATTTATGTCTAGAAGTTCTTCCTTCAGAGTGGCGAAAGACAGAAAGCAATTGAAAATACAATGTGCTTCCTAATATTTATTCTTGTGCACTCTTCAGAAAATTCAGCCAGAGTATCAGAAACTTATTTATTTTATGCATCTGAATTGAACAACTCATGATGGATCTGAATGGATAGTGAATAATATTCTCTAAAGATTGAAATATAGTAATTAAACTGTTTAAAGAATAATTCTTACATTTGAGAAGGAGTAAAAAGCAAATATGAAAATAACCGTGTTTGCATTTTCAGATAATGACTCCTCTTGTTAGATTTATTTCTCCAAAATAAATTGTAAAGTTAAAGAGCTTCAGAGCTCTTTTTAAATGAAACGACTGTTCCCCGTGAGAAAAATCTTGAGCCACTACTCTGGGCACTGGGCCAGGTAGTAGCCTCTGATATTTTTGACCTTCTTTTCTTGGAATGGAAATTCTGTGCTACAGGTAAGCTGGACAAAGGATGATTGGGGCCCCAGTATTCTCTGCCTACTACACATTGAGTAGAGCCTCTGTCCTATGGATAAGGGTAAAGAAAGGGAGACCCTGAACTCTCAGCTGTACTCACCAGGAATTTAGCTTCTTCAAGTTGGACTTTTAGGAAATCAGAAATGCTGACAGATTACCCCTCTCAGTGAGATATGGGGGATGCCCTTTATTGGGAGCTCAGAGGAGAATGAGCCCTACCTTCCTGTTCCCATCTTCCCAGAATGGTAGTTTAATCAACTTGAGCTGGGGGGCGGGGGATGTGGTGGATCATGACTCAAATGCCACAGACCTCCTCTTTTCATAACTTATTTTAGTACTATTTTCCTTGGGCTGCTGTAACAAAGTACAACGAAGTATCACAGACTGAATGCCTTAGAAGAAATGTATTGTCTCACAGGTCTGGAGGCTAGATGTCTGAAATCAAGATGTCTGCAGGGTTATTTCCTTCTGAAAGTTGTGAGAAATAATCAGTTCTATGCCTCTCCTCTCATATTTTGTTTGCGGAAATCATTGGCACTCGTTGCCATATAGAAGCTTCATCTCATCTCAAGCTCTGCCTTCAATGTTTTTCTTTTCTTTTTCTTTTCTTTTCTTTTTTTTTTTTTTTTTTTTTTTTTGAGACAGGGTTTTACTCTGCTATCCAGGCTTCAGCGTAGTGGTGCAATCTCGGCTCACTACAGCATTGACCTCCGAGATTTAAGCAATCCTCCCACTTCAGCCTCCCAAATAGCTTGGGCTACAGGTGAGTGCCACAATGGTAATTTTTGTGTTTTTGTAAAGATGGGGTTTCACCATGTTGCCCAGGCTGATCATGAACTCCTGGGCTCAAGTGATCCGCCCACCTTGGCATCCTAAATTGCTGGTAGTGTTTACGTGTGTTCTTGTCTGTGTCCAAAATCACAACCATTCTTTCAGTAGAGACATAAATCATTTTGGATTAGGGGATGCCCTAATGAATTCATCTTAAGTAATTGCATCTTCAACAACCTTATTCCCAAATATGGTCACATTCTGACGTAAGGGTGTTAAGTCTTACACCTATGAATTTTAGGAGAAGACAATTTAATCTATAACAATATATTTTCATGAATTAATGCTTCCTCATTTGCTGTATACTTTTATGATAATTTCTAGAAAGTTGAAATTGTTATTTATTTTCATAATTTTCAGCAGCCTTGTTTGTTTCACAGGGGAATGCATCCACAGAGCTCCACATGCTACCTCCCTGGAAGTGAAGTTCTGTGGAACAAAATTTTAGCGAGAAAGCATGACTTACACAATTTAGAAAAAATAATTAATAATTCAAGATTTAACAAAAAAAAGACATTTGGGAAATCTTTCATTAACAAGGAAATGTTTCACCACACTCTTTAATAATTACAGTTAACTAAGGTTTTGTTGTACCCATTTAAACATTTCTACAAACATCAAACATGAAAGGCATCTATTTGATGAACCTTTTCAGTTGGACTTATTGATAGGGTTATGTGGTTAAGAGGTAGAAAAGAATATTCCATCCAACCCACCATCACAATTATCAGAAACTAAATCTGCCCTCTTAAGGTTCCAGGGTTAATGCATGTTTTCATTCACCATGCTGTGCTACATGACATGATTGAATTATTCTTCACTTGCAGAATTATTCTTCATTTAACAATAAAATTAATCTATTGACTACTGTTAATGTTCAACAATAATGTTCTCTAATATAAAGAAATTAGATTTCTTACATTAAATCATAATTGTATCTCTAAGATGAGCTTTTCAGAAGAAAACATGCATTACAAATTCCATAGAACATGATAAATTACTGTAATAACCCCAAATCAATTATAACAAAGCCACATATATGTTTATCATCTTTTTGAGACACAGCCATTATATATTTGCTTTATTTCTGTAAAGTATTGTAAGATTTTTGATATTTGACAAGATAAATTAATAAAATGGTTCTAATTTTAAAAAGTTGATGGGTGCTGACGAGTTGATGGGTGCAGCACACCAACATGGCACAAGTATACATATGTAACAAACCTGCACGTTATGCACATGTACCCTAGAACTTAAAATATAATTTAAAAAAATAAATAAATAAATAAAAAATAATAAGAAATAAAAAAATAAATAAAAAGAAAAAAAAAGCAGTATGTCAGGGGGAAAGTATCACCATCCAGCATTGCATAGTTGCTTTAAAATATTTGATAACATATGAGCTAAAATAATACTCAAGACTGACCTATATGTGGGAATTGTAAATAGAAACGACTACATTTGGCAATATTGTAAAGTCTCTTACTCTAAAGTGTTTTCAAATATATTTTCTCTTACATAATTTCACTGCAATTGATGGCTCTGTGGTACATTGCAGTAATAGCAACAAAAATGTTACAGCTTCTGAAGTCAAGTGGTAGGGACTATTTTTCTATCCTTTGAATAAAGAATAGTCATGTACCTTCTATGATCCCAGAAAACATTAGCAAAAATAACATAAGCAGAAAGTTAAGAAGCACTGTCATATTAGGTCTTGTTTTCTTGCTGTGTTTGGAATCCTGAGACTTCCATATGAAGAAGATAGAACTAGGAAACTATATGTATATATACGCATATATATGTACACACACACATACACACTTTAGTAAACAGTCTGTTAGCTACAACACATGCAAGTGAGATCATTTATTTTTACTTTTTAATTTTTATTTCAGGTTCAGGGATACATGTGCAGGATTGTTATATAGGTAAATTGCCTGTCACAGAGTTTTGGTGTAAAGATTATTTGTCACCCAAATCGTAGGCATAATAACTCATAGGTAGTTTTCCAATCCTCCACCCTCAAGTGGGCCCCAATGTCTGTTGTTCCACTCTTTGGGTCCATGTATATCCAATGTTTAGTTTCTACTTATAAGTGAGAACATCCAGTATTCGGTTTTCTGTTCTTGCATTAGTTCTCTTACGATAATGGCTTCCAGCTCCATCCATGTTGCTGCAATGGACATGATCTCATTTTTTATGGCTTCATAGTATTTCCTGGCATATATGTACTACATTTTCTTAATCTAGTCTACCTTTGATGGGAATTTAGGTTGATTCAATGTCCTTGCTGTTGAGAATAGTGCTGTAATGTACACACATGTGCATGTGTTTTTATGTAGAACAACTTATATTGCTTTGGGTATATACCCAGTAATGGAATTGTTTCATCAAATGGTAATTCTGTTTTAAGTACTTTGAGAAAGTTTCAAGTTGCTTTCCACAATGGCTGGACTAATTTACATTCTCACTGGCAGTGTATTAGTGTTCCCTTTTCTCTGCAACATCAGCAGCATCTGTTATTGCTTGACTTTTTAATAACAGCCATTCTCAATGATGTGAGATGGAATCTCATTATGGTTTTAATTTGCATTTTTCTAATGATTAGTGATTTTGAGCATTTTTTCATATGCTTGTTGACTGAGTGTATTTCTTCTTTTGAAAAGTGAGTGTTCATGTCCTTTGTCTGCTTTGTAATGGGGTTGTTTGCTTTTTGCTTGTGACACTGTTTAAGTTCCTTATACATTCTGGATATTAGATACTTGTCGGATGCAGTTTGCAAATATTTTCTCCCATTGTGTAGGTTGTCTACTTGTTGATAGCTTATTTTGCTGTGCAGAAGCTCTTTAGTTTAATTAAGTCCCATTTGTCAATTTTGCTTTTGTTGAAATTGTTTTGGGCATCTTTGTCATGAAATGTGTGCCAGGGTCTACTTATACAATAGTACTTCCTAGATGACCTTCCAGGGTTTTTATATTTTTAGACTTTACATTTAAGTCTTTAATCCATCTTGAAGTGATTTTTGTGTATGGTTTAAGGAAGGGGTCCAATTTCAATCTTCTGCAAATGGCTAGCCACTAATCCCAGCACCATTCATTGACTAGAGAGTTATTTCTCCAGTGTTTGTTTTTGTCGACTTGGTCAAAGATCAGGTGGTTGTATGTGTGAGGCATTATTTCTGGGCTCTCCATTCTGTTCCATTGGTCTATGTGTTTGTTTTTGTGCCAGTACCATGGTGTTTTGTTTACTGTAGCCTTGTAGTACAGTTTGAAGTCGGGTAATGCGATGTGTCTGACTTTATTCTTTTTTCTTAGGATTGCCTTAGCTATTCAGGCTCTTTTTTGGTTCCATATGAATTTTAAAATAGTTTTTTTTTTTTTTTAATTGCGTGAAGAATGTCCTCAGTAGTTTGACAGGAATATCACTGGATCTGCTTTGAGCTGTATGGCTACTTTCATGATATAGATTCTTCCCATCAATGAGCATGGAATATTTTTCCATTTGTTTGTTTGTTTCATCTCTGATTTTCTTCAACAGTATTTTTTAATTCTCATAGTGGAGATCTTTTACCTCCCATGTTAGCTGTATTGCTAGGTATTTTATTCTTTTGTGGCAACTGTGAATAGGAATGCATTCTTTATTTGCCTCTCAGCTTGGATGTTGTTGATGTACAAAAATGCTACTCATTTTTGAACATTGATTTTGCATCTTAAAACTTTGCTGAAGTTGTTTATCAGATCTAGGAGCATTTGGTCAGATATTATGAGGTTTTCTAGATATAGATTTATACAGTCTGCAAAGAGAGAGAGTTTGGCTTTCTCACTTCCTATTTGGATGCATTTTATTTCTTTCTCTTGCCTGATTGCTCTGACTAGGACATCTAGTACTCTGATGAATAGAAGTGGTGAGAGAGAGCATTATTGTATTATTCTGGTTCTCAAGGGGAATGCTTCCAGCTTTTGTCCATTCAGTATGATGTGGCTATGGGTTGGTCATAGATAGCTCTATTTATTTTGAGGTATGTTCCTCCAATTCCTAGTTTATTGAGGGTTTTTAACATGAAGGGATGTTGAATTTTATAGAAAGCATTTTCTGCATCTATGGAGATGATTGGGTGGTTTTTGCTTTTATTTCTGTTTATGTGATGAATCATATTTGTTGATTTGTGTATGTTGAACTAACCTTGAGTTTCAGGAATAAATCCTACTTGATAATGGTAAATTAGTTTTTTGATACGCTGCTGGATTTGGTTTGCTAGTATTTTATTGGGGAATTTTGCATCTATGTTCATCAAAGATATATTGGCCTAAAGTTGTCATTTTTTGTTGTGTCTCTACAAGGTTTGGAGTAAGTATGATGCTAGCCTCCTCATTCGCTGTGATTTTTGGGAATAGTTTCAGTAGGAATGGTACCAGCGCTTCTTTACACATCTGGTAGAATTTGGCTATGTATCCTTCTGATTCTGGGCTTTTTCTGGTAGGGAGGCTTTTTTATTACTGATTCAATTTCAGAACTCATTATTGGTCTCTTCAGGGATTCAATTTTTCCTGGTTCAATCTTAGGAGGTTTATGCTTTAAGAAATTAATCAATTTATTCTAGGTTTTCTTGTTTGTGTGCATAGAGGTGTTCATAATAGTCTCTGAGTTTTTTTTTTTTTTTTTTTTTTTTTTTTTTGTTTTTGTGTGTGGTCAGTGGTAATGTCCCCTTTGTCATTTCTAATTGTGTTTATTTGTATTGTCTTTTTTTATTAGTCTAACTAGCTGTCAATCAATCTCATTTATTATTTATTTAAAAACACCTCTTGGATTTGTTGATCTTTTGCACGGTTTATCATGTCTCAATTTCCTTCAGTTCAGCTATGATTTGGGTGTTTCTTGTCTTCTGTTATCTTTGAGGTTGGTTTACTCTTGTTTCCCTATTTTCTGTAGGGGTAATGTTAGGTGGTTAATTTGAAATCTTTAAATTTGTGTGTGTGTGTGTGTGTGTGTGTGTGTTTGTGCGCATTTAGCACTATAAAATCCCCTCTTAATACTACTTTAGATGTGTCCTAGAAATTCTGGTATGTTGTATGTTTTTTCTTACTAGTTTCAAAGAATTTCTTGATTTCTGCCTTCATTTTATCATTTTCATAAAAGTCATTCAGAAGCAGCTTGTTTAATTTCCACGTAATTATATGCTTTTAAGGGATTTTCTCAGTATTGATTTCTACTTTTTAAACATGTTTAAATATTCGATTTATTGGTATTAAGTACATTTACATTGTTTTGAAACCTTCATCACCTTCTATCACCACTACTTTCTTATTTTTGAAAATTGAAACAATGTTCCCATTAAACAGTAACTCCTCATTCCCCTCTTCCAGCCCTTAGCAACTACCATTCTACATTTTCTCTCTATGAAATTTGACTACTTTAGATATCTAATCCATATTGTAGCATGTGTCAGAATGTCCTTCTTTTTTTTTTTTTTATTTTACTTTAACTTCTGGAATACATGTGCAGAACATACAGGTTTGTTACATAGGTATACATGTGCCATGGTGGTTTGTCGCACCTATCAACTCTTCATCTAGGTTTTATGTCTCGCACACATTAGGTGTTTTTCCTAATGCTCTCCCTAAACAGGCCCTGGTGTCTGTTATTCTCCTGTCTGTGTCCATGTGTTCTCATTGTTCAACTCCCACTTATGAGTGAGAACATGTGGTGTTGTTTTCTGTTCCTCTGTTAGTTTGCTGAGGATGATGGTTTCCAGCTTCATCCGAGTTCCTGCAAAGGACATGATCTCATTCTTTTTTTATGGCTGCATAGTATTCCATGGTGTATACATATCACATTTTCTTTTCTTATTTATTTATTTATTTATTTATTTTTTATTATACTTTAAGTTCTAGGGTACATGTGCATAACGTGCAGGTTTGTTACATATGTATAC
>NW_022321342.1:0-3549 GCF_002776525.5 Piliocolobus tephrosceles | reverse complement strand
AAGAATAGGATTGGATCAGCAGGGAGGGAGGGCGTTGCGAGAGGGAAAAAAGCAGGGACTGAGGTTTAAGCACCGGCATGAATGGATCAGTTTTGCAAAAGTGGGCACTGTTGGATGGACTCATTCTGCTCAAAGTAGGAAAGGCCTTGAATGTTTAGGTAAAGAAGCTGGGCTTACCCTCAGGACAGAGGCTTTTGGGTCAGGAGAGTTAGCGTTTGCCTGATATCCAGGAGCTCTCCCTCATGACTGGTCTTCATTGTAGTCAGTTGAGTGACTCTGGCAAATGGGAATGTGAGCAAAAGCAACACATCACTTCCAGCCAAGTCCTCTTAGGATGCGTTATCCATTCCCGCGTTCCTTCTGTGTGCCCTTCTAGGTGCTCCTAGTGGTGGTGAGCAAGGCTGGTAGGGATGTGGGTTTCCGGGACTGAAGGCTGGAAGTCTCTTACCAGATGAGAGTCGCTCACTTCAAGTCTTTTTGGTCCTCAAGGATTGGCCAATATTGAGGCAGCTATTCCCAGAGGTCTCTCTTCATCTTTCTTATCAGACAACTATCTGCTCCCTTAGGCGTCTCCAAAAATATTTCTGGGATATTTGAGGATGAATTTTAAGGTAAACAAGATCATTTTCTATGAAAAGTTAGAGACAAACCCAACGTGCCATGATATGGTCTGGTTTGATGATGCATTACAATATTCTATATTCTAAAATGAAAATGTTTAGGACAAATTTGTGATAACATGAGAAAATGCTCATGTTATGTTTGGGTAAAAAAAGAAAACAGAACTGCAGTATGGTAATGACAATGTAAAAACTAGGCACTAAAAGCAATCTATGCATAGCATTGCCTTTCTTTCTTGAGAATGGAATATATCAAATTATTAAGTCTTTTTGGAGAATGAATCTGTCTCTTAGTACTTTTTTTCTCTCTGCATCTGCCCTGCATTTCTATGATCTTCAGATTTTCTATGATATGTGTATTATTTTTAACAGAATGTGTGGCATATTCAGCAGTGTGCCAGAGCCAGCTGGCAAAAGCCAACTGTGCACATCTCTTCCCAACTCCATATTCAGTGACATCACATTGTATTTTGAAATTGTAATTAGCTATAGCAGAAGTATTGACACCACAGAATGCTACAAACTGGATCATTTTTCTTTTCAGAGAGCCAAGTGTTACCAGCATACCACTGGCCATGTACTACCCCCAGGAACAGGCAAGGATTGGAGAGACCACATGCCCCATTTGTCCTTACCTTAATGCAGATCCCTAGGGAGAAGAGAAATCACTTGTTCACATTTCAGCTGAGCAAGAGAAAAAAACAAAATATCTCTTGAATTTAAAGAGTAAATAATAGCTGCCTCAAGTTTGAGTGACCCTGGGCATGGACAGTGGTCAGATGCTCACCCCAAGACTGGGAACAGGAAGGGTACCTAAGACTGGCTTAGCCTCCCACAGTCCTGACTCTTCTGTGATGATCTGTCACTGTCATTGCTTTTAACGTGTTGAGTTCCATGACTTTGCCATTTATTTAAAAAGATCCAGGTTTGCTCTAATCCGGAATGTGCCATTTCATAGGTAAGAGGATGTTTAGGTCAAGTCTCAAAATACTTATGTACTCACAGAACAGAAACAGTTTCACCACCTACAGTAGGAAGAAAAAAAAGTAATGAATTAATGGTGTTGTTGAAAACCCGGAGTGGGAAAGGATAAAAGAAATGTTAGCAAGTTATTTTACCTAGTTCCTTCATTGTAGAACATTTTTTAAGTACTGTGTACCTACTCAGAACAAAAGACTGAAAAAAAGAAAAACCTCCCTATCTTTATTTGCCCACATTTATCACTCCCATGAAAAATTAATTGACTGTTTAATTGTGGTCAGAAGGCACCTACTTCTATTCTTCCCACCAAATGCACATGGAAGTGGGGAACTTGAGCTATTCTTTCAGAAATGCATGTGGTAAAGAAAAGGAGAGAAAAATAACACTTAACTTTATGAGGCAACATGCTAAAGTAATGTCATTTTCCAGGATACAAGAGACTTCCACACATTATCTGACTGAGATGATGGGAGTACTGGAAGATACAAGAGAGAAAGGGGTTGATTGGTGAAGCAAAGTCCTGAAAGAGGTGTAATAGAATGGGGTGTGAGCCCACATGGAGGGTTTGGCCTTAGGTCTGAGGAGGATCTCATCTTCCACTGAAGCAAGAGAGAAGAATGAGTGGATGTGAAGAGGTAAAAAGAGAAGTTGAGATACCTATGTTGGAAGCTCTTGATATTCTCAGTGAAGTGGGAGGCAAGGTCACTAACAGAAAGAAGTGAGAAGGTTCTGGAATGTACATCATAGACAACGTGAGAGGGTGTTGTGAGCCCCTGACTGAACCAGTTTTGCAGCTATGCCTTCATAATAACAAACAAAACCCAGATATGTACCAAAACATCATTTATATATTTTATCTCCATTTGCACAATAGCCCTGTACAGCATAAAGTGCAATTATCATATCCAGTCTTACATTAAGAATATAACCCAAAGTGATCAAGAAATTTACCCCAATTCACACAATTAAATTTATCCATCACACAACTGGTGATGCCAGGATTTAAATCTAGTCTTCTAGATCCAAATCTGGCACCCTTTCCTGCTACCTGGGCATTTTCAAACTGGACTCTGAGTTGCATAGGGAATATTGAGAGCAGCCTCTACTGGGACTGGTTGATGTTTACAGAGAGCAGAGGGGCCCTGCTTCAACTAGATTACAGCCCTTCTTTTCAAACATGTCAACCCAACCACTCCAAAGTGTTCAAAGAGTGGCGCAGGCCAAAGACTGGTGCCCAGAGGAAAGGAGAGGGATTTCATGAGTTTTACAATCAACCTCTCTCCCCAGTGCCCAGAAGAGCACCACACAATCTGATTGCTTCACAAATGAAGAGGTCTTGGCTTTGTACATGTCCCCTCTTGTACAAAGTTGTCCCCTCACTGCCTCCACTATTTCTCACCTTGACCCTAAGCCTTAGAGGCTGTCAAGATAGTTGATCTAACAAAATTATCCAAAACCCAAGATTCTTATTACAGCAAAATTTTATTTCTCACTCACAGTTTAAGTCCCACCCAGGCCAGCAGAATCTTTCTCCTCACAGTCAGAAATTTGGGTGATGGAGGCTCCGCCATCTTGTAGCTGTACCACCTGGAGCACCTAGAAGGGCACACAGAAGGAACGCGGGGATGGATGAGGCATCCTAAGAGGAACTGGCTGGAAGTGATGTGTCACTTCTGCTCACATTCCCATTTGCCAGAGTCACTCAACTAACTACAATGAAGACCAGTCATGAGGGAGAGCTCCTGGATATTAGGCCAGCGCTGACTCTCCTGACCCAAAAGCCCCTGTCCTGAGGGTAAGCCCAGCTTCTTTACCTAAACATTCAAGGTCTTTCCTACTTTGACCAGAATGAGTCCATCCAACGGTAGTCCATCCAACATCCAACTTTTGCAAAATTGATCCATTCATGCCAGTGCTTAAACCTCAGCCCCTGCTTTCTTCCCTCTCG
>NW_022321341.1:0-3549 GCF_002776525.5 Piliocolobus tephrosceles | reverse complement strand
CGAGAGGGAAGAAAGCAGGGGCTGAGGTTTAAGCACTGGCATGAATGGATCAATTTTGCAAAAGTTGGATGTTGGATGGACTACCGTTGGATGGACTCATTCTGGTCAAAGTAGGAAAGACCTTGAATGTTTAGGTAAAGAAGCTGGGCTTACCCTCAGGACAGGGGCTTTTGGGTCAGGAGAGTCAGCGCTGGCCTAATATCCAGGAGCTCTCCCTCATGACTGGTCTTCATTGTAGTTAGTTGAGTGACTCTGGCAAATGGGAATGTGAGCAGAAGTGACACATCACTTCCAGCCAGTTCCTCTTAGGATGCCTCATCCATCCCCGCGTTCCTTCTGTGTGCCCTTCTAGGTGCTCCAGGTGGTACAGCTACAAGATGGCGGAGCCTCCATCACCCAAATTTCTGACTGTGAGGAGAAAGATTCTGCTGGCCTGGGTGGGACTTAAACTGTGAGTGAGAAATAAAATTTTGCTGTAATAAGAATCTTGGGTTTTGGATAATTTTGTTAGATCAACTATCTTGACAGCCTCTAAGGCTTAGGGTCAAGGTGAGAAATAGTGGAGGCAGTGAGGGGACAACTTTGTACAAGAGGGGACATGTACAAAGCCAAGACCTCTTCATTTGTGAAGCAATCAGATTGTGTGGTGCTCTTCTGGGCACTGGGGAGAGAGGTTGATTGTAAAACTCATGAAATCCCTCTCCTTTCCTCTGGGCACCAGTCTTTGGCCTGCGCCACTCTTTGAACACTTTGGAGTGGTTGGGTTGACATGTTTGAAAAGAAGGGCTGTAATCTAGTTGAAGCAGGGCCCCTCTGCTCTCTGTAAACATCAACCAGTCCCAGTAGAGGCTGCTCTCAATATTCCCTATGCAACTCAGAGTCCAGTTTGAAAATGCCCAGGTAGCAGGAAAGGGTGCCAGATTTGGATCTAGAAGACTAGATTTAAATCCTGGCATCACCAGTTGTGTGATGGATAAATTTAATTGTGTGAATTGGGGTAAATTTCTTGATCACTTTGGGTTATATTCTTAATGTAAGACTGGATATGATAATTGCACTTTATGCTGTACAGGGCTATTGTGCAAATGGAGATAAAATATATAAATGATGTTTTGGTACATATCTGGGTTTTGTTTGTTATTATGAAGGCATAGCTGCAAAACTGGTTCAGTCAGGGGCTCACAACACCCTCTCACGTTGTCTATGATGTACATTCCAGAACCTTCTCACTTCTTTCTGTTAGTGACCTTGCCTCCCACTTCACTGAGAATATCAAGAGCTTCCAACATAGGTATCTCAACTTCTCTTTTTACCTCTTCACATCCACTCATTCTTCTCTCTTGCTTCAGTGGAAGATGAGATCCTCCTCAGACCTAAGGCCAAACCCTCCATGTGGGCTCACACCCCATTCTATTACACCTCTTTCAGGACTTTGCTTCACCAATCAACCCCTTTCTCTCTTGTATCTTCCAGTACTCCCATCATCTCAGTCAGATAATGTGTGGAAGTCTCTTGTATCCTGGAAAATGACATTACTTTAGCATGTTGCCTCATAAAGTTAAGTGTTATTTTTCTCTCCTTTTCTTTACCACATGCATTTCTGAAAGAATAGCTCAAGTTCCCCACTTCCATGTGCATTTGGTGGGAAGAATAGAAGTAGGTGCCTTCTGACCACAATTAAACAGTCAATTAATTTTTCATGGGAGTGATAAATGTGGGCAAATAAAGATAGGGAGGTTTTTCTTTTTTTCAGTCTTTTGTTCTGAGTAGGTACACAGTACTTAAAAAATGTTCTACAATGAAGGAACTAGGTAAAATAACTTGCTAACATTTCTTTTATCCTTTCCCACTCCGGGTTTTCAACAACACCATTAATTCATTACTTTTTTTTCTTCCTACTGTAGGTGGTGAAACTGTTTCTGTTCTGTGAGTACATAAGTATTTTGAGACTTGACCTAAACATCCTCTTACCTATGAAATGGCACATTCCGGATTAGAGCAAACCTGGATCTTTTTAAATAAATGGCAAAGTCATGGAACTCAACACGTTAAAAGCAATGACAGTGACAGATCATCACAGAAGAGTCAGGACTGTGGGAGGCTAAGCCAGTCTTAGGTACCCTTCCTGTTCCCAGTCTTGGGGTGAGCATCTGACCACTGTCCATGCCCAGGGTCACTCAAACTTGAGGCAGCTATTATTTACTCTTTAAATTCAAGAGATATTTTGTTTTTTTCTCTTGCTCAGCTGAAATGTGAACAAGTGATTTCTCTTCTCCCTAGGGATCTGCATTAAGGTAAGGACAAATGGGGCATGTGGTCTCTCCAATCCTTGCCTGTTCCTGGGGGTAGTACATGGCCAGTGGTATGCTGGTAACACTTGGCTCTCTGAAAAGAAAAATGATCCAGTTTGTAGCATTCTGTGGTGTCAATACTTCTGCTATAGCTAATTACAATTTCAAAATACAATGTGATGTCACTGAATATGGAGTTGGGAAGAGATGTGCACAGTTGGCTTTTGCCAGCTGGCTCTGGCACACTGCTGAATATGCCACACATTCTGTTAAAAATAATACACATATCATAGAAAATCTGAAGATCATAGAAATGCAGGGCAGATGCAGAGAGAAAAAAAGTACTAAGAGACAGATTCATTCTCCAAAAAGACTTAATAATTTGATATATTCCATTCTCAAGAAAGAAAGGCAATGCTATGCATAGATTGCTTTTAGTGCCTAGTTTTTACATTGTCATTACCATACTGCAGTTCTGTTTTCTTTTTTTACCCAAACATAACATGAGCATTTTCTCATGTTATCACAAATTTGTCCTAAACATTTTCATTTTAGAATATAGAATATTGTAATGCATCATCAAACCAGACCATATCATGGCACGTTGGGTTTGTCTCTAACTTTTCATAGAAAATGATCTTGTTTACCTTAAAATTCATCCTCAAATATCCCAGAAATATTTTTGGAGACGCCTAAGGGAGCAGATAGTTGTCTGATAAGAAAGATGAAGAGAGACCTCTGGGAATAGCTGCCTCAATATTGGCCAATCCTTGAGGACCAAAAAGACTTGAAGTGAGCGACTCTCATCTGGTAAGAGACTTCCAGCCTTCAGTCCCGGAAACCCACATCCCTACCAGCCTTGCTCACCACCACTAGGAGCACCTAGAAGGGCACACAGAAGGAACGCGGGAATGGATAACGCATCCTAAGAGGACTTGGCTGGAAGTGATGTGTTGCTTTTGCTCACATTCCCATTTGCCAGAGTCACTCAACTGACTACAATGAAGACCAGTCATGAGGGAGAGCTCCTGGATATCAGGCAAACGCTAACTCTCCTGACCCAAAAGCCTCTGTCCTGAGGGTAAGCCCAGCTTCTTTACCTAAACATTCAAGGCCTTTCCTACTTTGAGCAGAATGAGTCCATCCAACAGTGCCCACTTTTGCAAAACTGATCCATTCATGCCGGTGCTTAAACCTCAGTCCCTGCTTTTTTCCCTCTCGCAACGCCCTCCCTCCCTGCTGATCCAATCCTATTCTT
>NW_022321340.1:0-4798 GCF_002776525.5 Piliocolobus tephrosceles | reverse complement strand
ATTTTTTGTACAGATGAGGTTTCACCATGTTGCCCAGGCTGGTCTCGGACCGCTGAGCTCAATTGATCCTCCCGCCTCGGCCTCCTAAGCTGCTGAGGTTAATGGTGTGAGCCACCGTGCCCCAGCCTTACTTGTGTGTTTCTGCTCACATTTTATTGAGGAACTTTTACATCCTAGCCTGTGGTCTATCCTGGAGGATGTTTGTGTTTGTGACAAGGTATATTCTTCAACATTTTAGATTCCATTTTGAATGCTCCCATTGGGACTATGTGTCCCTGTCCTGGAACTCAAGTGAACACTTGGCTCAATGTCCATTTCTGTTCTTATGAATCCAGGCCAATTATCTTGATTAAAAGTAAGTTATGTGGGCCAGGCGCGGTGGCTCAAGCCTGTAATCCCAGCACTTTGGGAGGCCGAGACGGGCGGATCACGAGGTCAGGAGATCGAGACCATCCTGGCTAACACGGTGAAACCCCGTCTCTACTAAAAAAATACAAAAAAACTAGCCGGGCGAGGTGGCGGGCGCCTGTAGTCCCAGCTACTCGGGAGGCTGAGGCAGGAGAATGGCATAAACCCGGGAGGCAGAGCTTGCAGTGAGCTGAGATCCAGCCACTGCACTCCAGCCCGGGCGACAGAGCAAGACTCCGTCTCAAAATAAATAAATAAATAAATAAATAAGTTATGTGGGTTGGGCGCAGGGGCTCACGCCTATAATCCCAGCACTCTGGGAGGCCGAGGTGATCAGACCACTTGAAGTCAGGAGTTCAAGACCAGATTAACCTGCATGGTGAAACCATGTCTCTACTAAAACTACAAAAATTAGACCAGGCGTGTGGCTCACAGCTGTAATCCCAGCACTTTGGGAGACCAAGCTGGGAGGATCACAAAATCAGGAGTTCGAGCCAATCCTGACCAACACGGTGAACCCATCTCTACTAAAAATACAAAAATTAGCTGGGCGTGGTGGCGCCCACCAGTAATCTCAGCTACTTGGGAGGCTAAGGCAGGAGAATTGCTTGAACCCAGGAAGCAGAGGTTGCAGTGAGTTGAGATCACGCCACTGCACTCCAGCCTGGGTGACAGAGCGAGACTTCATCTCAAAAAATAAAAAGGTAGGCCGGGCGCAGTGGCTCAAGCCTGTAATCCCAGCACTTTGGGAGGCCGAGACGGGCGGATCACGAGGTCAGGAGTTCGAGACCATCCTGGCTAACACGGTGAAACCCCGTCTCTACTAAAAAAATACAAAAACCTAGCCGGGCGAGGTGGCTGGTGCCTGTAGTCCCAGCTACTTGGGAGGCTGAGGCAGGAGAATGGCGTAAACCCGGGAGGCGGAGCTTGCAGTGAGCTGAGATCCGGCCACTGCACTCCATCCTGGGCGACAGAGCCAGACTCCCTCTCAAAAAAATAAAAATAAAAAAAATAAAAAGGTATGTATAGTAGTCATTGCTTTTTCTCTTTGGAGACAAAACTCAGGAGGATTGCCCCATGATGAACAAGGCTAACCTGCTGAGCCTTTGAAGCAAAGAACTGGAGATGGTCCTTTCAGAGGGTTATGTTCTGGATTCCAGAAAACACGCAAACAGGGCCAGTAAATGCATCTTTATTTTTGTGTCCATTTTAACCTGGTGTAGGGAAATTTCATCAAAAAATCCAGATTGCTAGAGCAAGAAGATCTCATGCTGTGACTCTCTGGAGGGAAGCGCTTTCTGTTGTCCGAAAGAAAACAAAGCGCTTCTCTTTAGAGTGTTTCAGTTTGAGAAAAGCAGCACTGAAGGTGGTGCTGATCTTGGTAATGCATTTGCAGAGCATGCTTATCAGACTTGGATGATGGTGGGCTTCTGATTTTTGCTGTTGTTGTTTTTCTAAGTTAAGGTCTCTGTTGCCCAGGCTGGAGTGGGGTGGCACTTCCAACCTTGGTCTCCTGGGCTCAAATGGTCCTCTCTTTTGAAATAGAATCTTGCTCTGTGACCCAGGCTGGAGTGCAGTGGTGCAATCTTGGCTCACTGCAACCACCGCCTCCCAGGTTCAAGCAATTCTCCTGCTTTAGCCTCCCGAGTAGCTGGAATTACAGGTACCCACCCCCACTCCCAGCTACTTTTTGTATTGTTATTTTTCTTTTTTAGTAGAGACAGGGCTTCACCATGTTGGCCAAGCTGGTCTCAAACCCCCGACCTCAAGTGCGCCACTCGCCTCAGCCTTCCAAAGTGCTGAGAATACAGGCGTGAGCCACCACGCGGCCATCACCACCTTTTACTTTAGAGAAATTATCTGGCACTGGGATAGAACCTCACGTGGGGTCAGGTGGAGTTGAAGGGACCTCAGTGCCCCCTGCAGATGGGATGTTCACGGCTCAGCAGGAGCACGGAGGTGGAGTGTGTGGGGCTTCAGTGTTTATTGGGGAAATGAAACTGAAGTCTTGGGTGCATGACCAGGAGATAAATGCATGAGACGGAGGTCTCACTATGCTGCCCAGGCTAAAGTGGGCTTAGATCCTCCTGCCTCTGCCCCTCCCCAGTCCTTGGTAGATGGGACTACACGTGAATATTAACCCATGCACAGGCAAGAAGAAAGTAAGGACCATTCTCATTAAACATGTATTTTAGATAAACGATGTATTTGAGATGTACTTCAACAACAAATGATTTGCTGGTTAGTTGCGGACAACTTTTTTTCCCCCTAACTTTAAATATGGGACTAGTCCAGATACGGTGGCTCACGCCTGTCATTCTAGCACTTCGGGAGGCTGAGACAGGAGGATCACCTGAGGTCAGTCATTCGAGACCAGCCTAACCAACATGGTGAAAGCTTGTCTGTACTAAAAATAAAAAAATTAGTGAGACATGGTCTTGATGCACGCCTATAATCCCAGCTACTCGGGTGGATGAGGCAGGAGAATTGCTTGAGGCTGGGAGGCTGAGCTTTCAGTGAGCTGAGATCGAGCCTCTGCACTGCAGCCTGGGCGACAGAGTGAGACTTAGTCTCTAAAAAAGTAAAAAATCAGCGGGGTGTGGTGGCACACACTTGTAAAGCACTTTGGGAGGCCGAGACGGGAGGATCACCTGAGGTCATGTTCAAGACCAACAGGGTCAAAATGGCAAAACCTCGTCTCTACTAAAAATACAAAAATTAGCTGGGTGCGATGGTACACATCTGTAATTCCAGCTACGCGGAGGCTGAGGCAGGAGAATCGCTTGAACCCAGGAGGAGGAGATTTCAGTGAGCTGAAATGACACCATTGCATTCCAGCCTGAGCCACAGAGCAAGATTCCATCTGAAAAATAAAATAAATAATAAAAATGAAATTAAATAGATAAAAATAAATAGATAAATACGAGACCATCATGAATTTGGATGTCACCTTGGTGCAGGGGCCAGGTCCTCTGTCATTCCAATTTTCTTTCTTTTTTTTTTTGAAAAGGAGTTTCACTCTTATTGCCCAGGCTGGAGTGCAATGGCACGATCTTGGCTCAACACAACCTCCGCCTCCCAGGTTCAAGCGATTCTCCCGCCTTAGCCTCCCTAGTAGCTGGGATTACAGGCGTGCGCCACCATGCCCAGATAATTTTGTATTTTTAGTAGAGACGGGGTTTCACCATGTTGGTCAGGCTGGTCTCGAACTCCCGACTTCAGGTGATCCGCCCGCCTCGGCCTCCCAAAGTGCTGGGATTACAGGCATGAGCCACCGCGCCCGGCCCCAATTTTTTTTATGTACCCTGCCAAAGCAAGCACTTACGTGTAGGAGTGATTCTTCCTGAGGGCATACAATGTATGGAACTTTGAGACAGGGTCTCAGAAATATATGATGTATATTTTATCATATATTCTTTATATACAATATATACACACAAAATACTGTTCTAAATACAGAGAATACTCTGATATCACCTTGGGTATTTTGTGCGTGTGTGTGTGTGTGTGTGTGTGTTTTATTTGTTTGGTTGGTTATTTTTGAGACAAGATCTGACTCTATTGCCCAGGCTGGAGTGTAGTGGTGCGATCTCGGCTCACTGCAACCTCCACGTCCCACCTAAGCCTGCTGAGTTAGTGTCTCCAGGCATGCACCACCACACCTGGCTCGCTTTTGTATTTTTTGTACACATGGGGTTACACCATGTTGCCGGGGCTGGTCTCGAACTCCTGAGCTCAGGTGATTCTCCCGTCTTGGCCTCCTAAAGTGCTAGGATTAGAGGTGTGAGCCACCATGCCCCACCGGTACTTGTGTATTTAGGTTCAAATTTTGACGGGTTTTTATGACCAAGACTGTGGTCTATCCTGGTGAATGTGTGTGTGACAATGTATAGTCTTGAACATTGTAAACTCGATTTTGGGTGCTCCCCTCGGGACTGTGGGTCCCTGTCCTGGAACTCAAGTGAACACTTGGCTCCCCATCCATTGCTGTTCTCTAGAAATCCTGCCCAATTCTCTTGGTTAAACATAAGGTATGTGTAGTGGGCATTGCTTTTTCTTTCCAGAGACAAAACTCAGGAGGATTGTCCCTTGATGAACAAGGCTGACTTGCTGAGCCTTTGAAGCAAGGAACTGGAGATGGTCCTTTTAGGGTTTTATATTCTAGATTCCAGAAATCTTGCAAACAGAGCCAATACATGCATCTTTATGTTTTTGTCCATTTTAACCTACTCAAGGAAAATTCCAACAAAAAATCCACGGTGCTGGAGCAAGAAGATCTCAGGCTGTGACCGTCTCGAGGAAAGAAGCACTTTCTGTTGTCTTAAAGAAAAGGAAGTGTTTCTTTCCCGAGGGTTACGGTTTGAGAAAAGCAACGTTGAAGTTGACGCTG
>NW_022321339.1:0-4798 GCF_002776525.5 Piliocolobus tephrosceles | reverse complement strand
CAGCGTCAACTTCAACGTTGCTTTTCTCAAACCGTAACCCTCGGGAAAGAAACACTTCCTTTTCTTTAAGACAACAGAAAGTGCTTCTTTCCTCGAGACGGTCACAGCCTGAGATCTTCTTGCTCCAGCACCGTGGATTTTTTGTTGGAATTTTCCTTGAGTAGGTTAAAATGGACAAAAACATAAAGATGCATGTATTGGCTCTGTTTGCAAGATTTCTGGAATCTAGAATATAAAACCCTAAAAGGACCATCTCCAGTTCCTTGCTTCAAAGGCTCAGCAAGTCAGCCTTGTTCATCAAGGGACAATCCTCCTGAGTTTTGTCTCTGGAAAGAAAAAGCAATGCCCACTACACATACCTTATGTTTAACCAAGAGAATTGGGCAGGATTTCTAGAGAACAGCAATGGATGGGGAGCCAAGTGTTCACTTGAGTTCCAGGACAGGGACCCACAGTCCCGAGGGGAGCACCCAAAATCGAGTTTACAATGTTCAAGACTATACATTGTCACACACACATTCACCAGGATAGACCACAGTCTTGGTCATAAAAACCCGTCAAAATTTGAACCTAAATACACAAGTACCGGTGGGGCATGGTGGCTCACACCTCTAATCCTAGCACTTTAGGAGGCCAAGACGGGAGAATCACCTGAGCTCAGGAGTTCGAGACCAGCCCCGGCAACATGGTGTAACCCCATGTGTACAAAAAATACAAAAGCGAGCCAGGTGTGGTGGTGCATGCCTGGAGACACTAACTCAGCAGGCTTAGGTGGGACGTGGAGGTTGCAGTGAGCCGAGATCGCACCACTACACTCCAGCCTGGGCAATAGAGTCAGATCTTGTCTCAAAAATAACCAACCAAACAAATAAAACACACACACACACACACACACACGCACAAAATACCCAAGGTGATATCAGAGTATTCTCTGTATTTAGAACAGTATTTTGTGTGTATATATTGTATATAAAGAATATATGATAAAATATACATCATATATTTCTGAGACCCTGTCTCAAAGTTCCATACATTGTATGCCCTCAGGAAGAATCACTCCTACACGTAAGTGCTTGCTTTGGCAGGGTACATAAAAAAAATTGGGGCCGGGCGCGGTGGCTCATGCCTGTAATCCCAGCACTTTGGGAGGCCGAGGCGGGCGGATCACCTGAAGTCGGGAGTTCGAGACCAGCCTGACCAACATGGTGAAACCCCGTCTCTACTAAAAATACAAAATTATCTGGGCATGGTGGCGCACGCCTGTAATCCCAGCTACTAGGGAGGCTAAGGCGGGAGAATCGCTTGAACCTGGGAGGCGGAGGTTGTGTTGAGCCAAGATCGTGCCATTGCACTCCAGCCTGGGCAATAAGAGTGAAACTCCTTTTCAAAAAAAAAAAGAAAGAAAATTGGAATGACAGAGGACCTGGCCCCTGCACCAAGGTGACATCCAAATTCATGATGGTCTCGTATTTATCTATTTATTTTTATCTATTTAATTTCATTTTTATTATTTATTTTATTTTTCAGATGGAATCTTGCTCTGTGGCTCAGGCTGGAATGCAATGGTGTCATTTCAGCTCACTGAAATCTCCTCCTCCTGGGTTCAAGCGATTCTCCTGCCTCAGCCTCCGCGTAGCTGGAATTACAGATGTGTACCATCGCACCCAGCTAATTTTTGTATTTTTAGTAGAGACGAGGTTTTGCCATTTTGACCCTGTTGGTCTTGAACATGACCTCAGGTGATCCTCCCGTCTCGGCCTCCCAAAGTGCTTTACAAGTGTGTGCCACCACACCCCGCTGATTTTTTACTTTTTTAGAGACTAAGTCTCACTCTGTCGCCCAGGCTGCAGTGCAGAGGCTCGATCTCAGCTCACTGAAAGCTCAGCCTCCCAGCCTCAAGCAATTCTCCTGCCTCATCCACCCGAGTAGCTGGGATTATAGGCGTGCATCAAGACCATGTCTCACTAATTTTTTTATTTTTAGTACAGACAAGCTTTCACCATGTTGGTTAGGCTGGTCTCGAATGACTGACCTCAGGTGATCCTCCTGTCTCAGCCTCCCGAAGTGCTAGAATGACAGGCGTGAGCCACCGTATCTGGACTAGTCCCATATTTAAAGTTAGGGGGAAAAAAAGTTGTCCGCAACTAACCAGCAAATCATTTGTTGTTGAAGTACATCTCAAATACATCGTTTATCTAAAATACATGTTTAATGAGAATGGTCCTTACTTTCTTCTTGCCTGTGCATGGGTTAATATTCACGTGTAGTCCCATCTACCAAGGACTGGGGAGGGGCAGAGGCAGGAGGATCTAAGCCCACTTTAGCCTGGGCAGCATAGTGAGACCTCCGTCTCATGCATTTATCTCCTGGTCATGCACCCAAGACTTCAGTTTCATTTCCCCAATAAACACTGAAGCCCCACACACTCCACCTCCGTGCTCCT
This sequence comes from Piliocolobus tephrosceles, assembly GCF_002776525.5. Taxonomy (NCBI): domain Eukaryota; kingdom Metazoa; phylum Chordata; class Mammalia; order Primates; family Cercopithecidae; genus Piliocolobus; species Piliocolobus tephrosceles. The sequence goes on along the minus strand of NW_022321339.1, from coordinate 2,355 downwards.
GCTGAGCCGTGAACATCCCATCTGCAGGGGGCACTGAGGTCCCTTCAACTCCACCTGACCCCACGTGAGGTTCTATCCCAGTGCCAGATAATTTCTCTAAAGTAAAAGGTGGTGATGGCCGCGTGGTGGCTCACGCCTGTATTCTCAGCACTTTGGAAGGCTGAGGCGAGTGGCGCACTTGAGGTCGGGGGTTTGAGACCAGCTTGGCCAACATGGTGAAGCCCTGTCTCTACTAAAAAAGAAAAATAACAATACAAAAAGTAGCTGGGAGTGGGGGTGGGTACCTGTAATTCCAGCTACTCGGGAGGCTAAAGCAGGAGAATTGCTTGAACCTGGGAGGCGGTGGTTGCAGTGAGCCAAGATTGCACCACTGCACTCCAGCCTGGGTCACAGAGCAAGATTCTATTTCAAAAGAGAGGACCATTTGAGCCCAGGAGACCAAGGTTGGAAGTGCCACCCCACTCCAGCCTGGGCAACAGAGACCTTAACTTAGAAAAACAACAACAGCAAAAATCAGAAGCCCACCATCATCCAAGTCTGATAAGCATGCTCTGCAAATGCATTACCAAGATCAGCACCACCTTCAGTGCTGCTTTTCTCAAACTGAAACACTCTAAAGAGAAGCGCTTTGTTTTCTTTCGGACAACAGAAAGCGCTTCCCTCCAGAGAGTCACAGCATGAGATCTTCTTGCTCTAGCAATCTGGATTTTTTGATGAAATTTCCCTACACCAGGTTAAAATGGACACAAAAATAAAGATGCATTTACTGGCCCTGTTTGCGTGTTTTCTGGAATCCAGAACATAACCCTCTGAAAGGACCATCTCCAGTTCTTTGCTTCAAAGGCTCAGCAGGTTAGCCTTGTTCATCATGGGGCAATCCTCCTGAGTTTTGTCTCCAAAGAGAAAAAGCAATGACTACTATACATACCTTTTTATTTTTTTTATTTTTATTTTTTTGAGAGGGAGTCTGGCTCTGTCGCCCAGGATGGAGTGCAGTGGCCGGATCTCAGCTCACTGCAAGCTCCGCCTCCCGGGTTTACGCCATTCTCCTGCCTCAGCCTCCCAAGTAGCTGGGACTACAGGCACCAGCCACCTCGCCCGGCTAGGTTTTTGTATTTTTTTAGTAGAGACGGGGTTTCACCGTGTTAGCCAGGATGGTCTCGAACTCCTGACCTCGTGATCCGCCCGTCTCGGCCTCCCAAAGTGCTGGGATTACAGGCTTGAGCCACTGCGCCCGGCCTACCTTTTTATTTTTTGAGATGAAGTCTCGCTCTGTCACCCAGGCTGGAGTGCAGTGGCGTGATCTCAACTCACTGCAACCTCTGCTTCCTGGGTTCAAGCAATTCTCCTGCCTTAGCCTCCCAAGTAGCTGAGATTACTGGTGGGCGCCACCACGCCCAGCTAATTTTTGTATTTTTAGTAGAGATGGGTTCACCGTGTTGGTCAGGATTGGCTCGAACTCCTGATTTTGTGATCCTCCCAGCTTGGTCTCCCAAAGTGCTGGGATTACAGCTGTGAGCCACACGCCTGGTCTAATTTTTGTAGTTTTAGTAGAGACATGGTTTCACCATGCAGGTTAATCTGGTCTTGAACTCCTGACTTCAAGTGGTCTGATCACCTCGGCCTCCCAGAGTGCTGGGATTATAGGCGTGAGCCCCTGCGCCCAACCCACATAACTTATTTATTTATTTATTTATTTATTTTGAGACGGAGTCTTGCTCTGTCGCCCGGGCTGGAGTGCAGTGGCTGGATCTCAGCTCACTGCAAGCTCTGCCTCCCGGGTTTATGCCATTCTCCTGCCTCAGCCTCCCGAGTAGCTGGGACTACAGGCGCCCGCCACCTCGCCCGGCTAGTTTTTTTGTATTTTTTTAGTAGAGACGGGGTTTCACCGTGTTAGCCAGGATGGTCTCGATCTCCTGACCTCGTGATCCGCCCGTCTCGGCCTCCCAAAGTGCTGGGATTACAGGCTTGAGCCACCGCGCCTGGCCCACATAACTTACTTTTAATCAAGATAATTGGCCTGGATTCATAAGAACAGAAATGGACATTGAGCCAAGTGTTCACTTGAGTTCCAGGACAGGGACACATAGTCCCAATGGGAGCATTCAAAATGGAATCTAAAATGTTGAAGAATATACCTTGTCACAAACACAAACATCCTCCAGGATAGACCACAGGCTAGGATGTAAAAGTTCCTCAATAAAATGTGAGCAGAAACACACAAGTAAGGCTGGGGCACGGTGGCTCACACCATTAACCTCAGCAGCTTAGGAGGCCGAGGCGGGAGGATCAATTGAGCTCAGCGGTCCGAGACCAGCCTGGGCAACATGGTGAAACCTCATCTGTACAAAAAAT
>NW_022321338.1:0-3466 GCF_002776525.5 Piliocolobus tephrosceles | reverse complement strand
GCATACCTTGAATGAATAGAGAATTTTCTATTAATTAGTTAATCAATGTCAGCAATGGGGCACACTTCAGAGGAAAGGAAGATTGGTTTTGCTCATAGGCTCTTTATCTGTGAAACTCAATCACTCTCCGTCACTGGTGTTTCATGCTCTGACGTCTTATGGTTTGAGGCGCGATCAGGGGCCTATTTCTGTGACACCTGAAGGCTTTACACTTGATTCATTTGCTTTTCACAGCAGCCTCATAGAGTGCAGTGAATTGTTTCAATATTTTCATTGGTCTTACAGTTTTGTCTTATAGATTTGCAACTTGTGACAACTTTTCCCATCTTCACATGGTTTGATGATTTCCTTTCACACCTACTACTAATGGTTACAATGCTCTGGATCACGCCTCGTGAATCATTGGTGTCTGCCTTCCCCTACCACAGCCAGGTGCTGACAGTAACAAATAGGTGCCGGCAGTATGGCCTGGAGGACATGCCACAGGCCCTGAAAAGGAATCTTGAGTTGGACCCAAGAGCCAGTCCACCAGAGGTCAGGTGCACCAGAGGTCAGGATCCCTTCCTTGCCTCACAGGGATACCCTGATCACTCTGTTCCCACTCCCGTCTCTCACTGAAGGATTCATGTCCGGGATGTGTGGATGAGTTATCCTCCCACTGCTGATCCTGCCCCACTAAAATCAAAGTGACTCTTATTCTAAGAAGCAAAAGTTTGACCTCACAAACACACTGCTATTTCATCCTAGGAGGCTACCCCATCCCCTGAAATAATATTTTGCACAAAACTTTCAATGAATTTACTACAATGTCCAGCAAAGATCCAGCACTTTGAAGTCAGATGACTCAACAGGAAGAGCTTTCAGTTTTCTTCCTGATTGTAAGTTTGTAGCCTAAATTTTTGAGTAGGTACAATTTAGAGAAGGAAGCCTGCCTTCTGCTCAGGATAAACAAGAAATTTGCCTACACAGTCAGTGTGAAGAGCTGTGGAGTAGAATGATCTGCCGATATTTAGCTTCTATTATAGTGTTCTCCTCATTCTTCCTTCTCCATCTCCCCCTCCAGCTTCTCTTCTCTACTAAAAAAGGTGTCCCAGCTACTTGGGAAGCTGAGGCTGGAGAATGGCGTGAACCCAGGAGGCGGAACTTGCAGTGAGCCAAGATCGTGCCACTGCACTCCAGCCTGGGCGACAGAGAGAGACTCCGTCTCAAAAAAAAAAAAAAAAAAAAAAAAGGTGTCAGAAAGTCTGGGAATACAGACTGTCCTAAAGCACTGCAGGTAGCTCCCTCCTCCTGAAGGCAGTAGAGCCCCCTAGAGACCATCCGGGTGACCAGTATGAAGAAATGGGTGAGTAACCCTATTTGTTGGAAGTGAGAAATAATGAGGACTTTTTATGTTTCAAAGATGGAGTAGGAAAAGTTGCCAGACCTGCAATGTAATAGTCCCAGGGGAGGAAGAGTATACAGAAGTTTGGGGTCTGTAGGGCTGGACAGCCTCATACAATCTGATGCAGCCCCTTTGGATGACTGGATCTTTGCAGAAAGGTCACATAAGGAACTGAAAGTTAGCACTAAGAGCTAACTTTCTGCAGTTCTGGGAACTTAAGCAAGGGGCCATCTTGGCTAAGCTGAACACAAGGTTGATGATTTTCCTGTGGAGGCCTTGCTATGGTTTGAATATGTTCCCTACAAAATTCATGTGTTGAAGCTTAATCCCCATGTGATGGTATTGAGTGGTGGGGCCTTTTGGGAAGTGATTAAGTCTGGAGAGCTCTGCCCTCATGAATGGATTAGTGCCTTGTAAAAGTGTGAGGAACTAGCTTCAGTCCATGTTGCTCTTCCCCTCTTCTCCCATGTTCCTCCACTTCAGAGGATAAAGCAAGAAGGTACCATCTTGGAACCAGACACTGAACCTGCCAGTGCCTTGATCTTGGACTCCCAGCCTCCAGAATTGTGAGAAAGAATTTCTGTTGATAATAAACTACCCAGGCTCAGGCATTTTGTTATTGTAGCACAAACAGACTCAGATAGACCTTCAATAGCCTGTGCAAAGCCTTGGACTAACATCATCTGAAGGCTCAAGTGGGCACTTTCCATAGCCACGTGGCAGTGATCAGCAACATCTCACCCCTGGAGTGTGAAGGTCAGGCTGACCCTTCTTTTTGAACTATGTAAACCGCTGGGATTTTGGAAAAGTTATGGGAAGACAGAGGGCCCCAAGACAGAGAGGCCAGACTTTCTGCTAATCCCACAATCTGATAAACCATGGGAACTTAGGCTACTTGTTTTGTGTAAAGAAACTAAATGTGACAGTATTTGCCCTCTGGGTTTGTGGAGCAGTCCTGTTGATTACACTCGGGATACATGTATACATAAGCAATGTGAAAACAAGAGGCTTCACCACCAGCCCAAAGTTGAAAGCTGGTGAAGAGGCTGATCCCCAGCCTCTGTCTTGATGGTCTGGGACTCACTAAGTCAAAAACATGCAACAGAAGCCACTTGATATACATTTTATATTTATAATAAGAAGCAGAAATGATCACTCTTAGGGGAAATGATGCTAAAACAAAACAAAATAAGAGCTTGAGCTTTGAGACAAGGTTTGCCACAGTTATTCTACATATAAACAAGTATTTTCCCTAGAACTTACTCTCTGCCATGCATTGTTCAAAGCACTAGGGAATAAAATGAAAAACAAAGCAGACATACTCCTTGCTCTCTAGTATTAAGGTAAAGAAATACATTAATCAAATAATCACTCAAATAAATAAATAACTGCAGCTAGCATTGAGGACTAATATCTATTTTCAGCCCAATTAATTTCCAGCTAAGAAACAAAATAGATCAGCCTTTATGTATAGAGCTCAAGATAGAAGAGAGTTAAGCCCTACTTGTGGCCCTGTTAAGGCTGTCCCAGGGGGAAAAGAGGACCCATTCATCAGTCCTGAGGCAATGGGTTGGTTCTTCCTCTACTGTCATTTCAGAGAATGTGCATTCCCTCTGGCATCCTGGCTGGCCCGGAAGGTCACTGCAGGCTCAGAATGCCACAAATACAGGATTGTTCACTGTCTTTGGCTGGGGAACTGGGCTGGGGACCAAGCTGGCCCACAAATGCAGGTTTTCCCACTTTATTTCAAGGGCAGCCAACTTCAGGGCCTTAAAAACCGACTTATGGCAACACTAAGAGTGATGGTGAGGGGAGCCAAAGTCAATGCCATCAACGGGCCATGTTGCCTTCAGAAAATTTCCCAATCTTTGAAATAACTACAGAGTGATTGCCAGAGTGACTCAGAGGGGAGGAGAGTTGGAGTGACTTTGGCTACTAAGGTTGTGTGTTGAAATAATAAAAGGAATTTCCTAGGGATCCCCAATCTAGTTTATTTTTTAACAGTGTGGTTTCAATTTCTTCCTATTCGTCTTAGGCATACCTTGAATGAATAGAGAATTTTCTATTAATTAGTTAATCAAT
>NW_022321337.1:0-3466 GCF_002776525.5 Piliocolobus tephrosceles | reverse complement strand
ATTGATTAACTAATTAATAGAAAATTCTCTATTCATTCAAGGTATGCCTAAGACGAATAGGAAGAAATTGAAACCACACTGTTAAAAAATAAACTAGATTGGGGATCCCTAGGAAATTCCTTTTATTATTTCAACACACAACCTTAGTAGCCAAAGTCACTCCAACTCTCCTCCCCTCTGAGTCACTCTGGCAATCACTCTGTAGTTATTTCAAAGATTGGGAAATTTTCTGAAGGCAACATGGCCCGTTGATGGCATTGACTTTGGCTCCCCTCACCATCACTCTTAGTGTTGCCATAAGTCGGTTTTTAAGGCCCTGAAGTTGGCTGCCCTTGAAATAAAGTGGGAAAACCTGCATTTGTGGGCCAGCTTGGTCCCCAGCCCAGTTCCCCAGCCAAAGACAGTGAACAATCCTGTATTTGTGGCATTCTGAGCCTGCAGTGACCTTCCGGGCCAGCCAGGATGCCAGAGGGAATGCACATTCTCTGAAATGACAGTAGAGGAAGAACCAACCCATTGCCTCAGGACTGATGAATGGGTCCTCTTTTCCCCCTGGGACAGCCTTAACAGGGCCACAAGTAGGGCTTAACTCTCTTCTATCTTGAGCTCTATACATAAAGGCTGATCTATTTTGTTTCTTAGCTGGAAATTAATTGGGCTGAAAATAGATATTAGTCCTCAATGCTAGCTGCAGTTATTTATTTATTTGAGTGATTATTTGATTAATGTATTTCTTTACCTTAATACTAGAGAGCAAGGAGTATGTCTGCTTTGTTTTTCATTTTATTCCCTAGTGCTTTGAACAATGCATGGCAGAGAGTAAGTTCTAGGGAAAATACTTGTTTATATGTAGAATAACTGTGGCAAACCTTGTCTCAAAGCTCAAGCTCTTATTTTGTTTTGTTTTAGCATCATTTCCCCTAAGAGTGATCATTTCTGCTTCTTATTATAAATATAAAATGTATATCAAGTGGCTTCTGTTGCATGTTTTTGACTTAGTGAGTCCCAGACCATCAAGACAGAGGCTGGGGATCAGCCTCTTCACCAGCTTTCAACTTTGGGCTGGTGGTGAAGCCTCTTGTTTTCACATTGCTTATGTATACATGTATCCCGAGTGTAATCAACAGGACTGCTCCACAAACCCAGAGGGCAAATACTGTCACATTTAGTTTCTTTACACAAAACAAGTAGCCTAAGTTCCCATGGTTTATCAGATTGTGGGATTAGCAGAAAGTCTGGCCTCTCTGTCTTGGGGCCCTCTGTCTTCCCATAACTTTTCCAAAATCCCAGCGGTTTACATAGTTCAAAAAGAAGGGTCAGCCTGACCTTCACACTCCAGGGGTGAGATGTTGCTGATCACTGCCACGTGGCTATGGAAAGTGCCCACTTGAGCCTTCAGATGATGTTAGTCCAAGGCTTTGCACAGGCTATTGAAGGTCTATCTGAGTCTGTTTGTGCTACAATAACAAAATGCCTGAGCCTGGGTAGTTTATTATCAACAGAAATTCTTTCTCACAATTCTGGAGGCTGGGAGTCCAAGATCAAGGCACTGGCAGGTTCAGTGTCTGGTTCCAAGATGGTACCTTCTTGCTTTATCCTCTGAAGTGGAGGAACATGGGAGAAGAGGGGAAGAGCAACATGGACTGAAGCTAGTTCCTCACACTTTTACAAGGCACTAATCCATTCATGAGGGCAGAGCTCTCCAGACTTAATCACTTCCCAAAAGGCCCCACCACTCAATACCATCACATGGGGATTAAGCTTCAACACATGAATTTTGTAGGGAACATATTCAAACCATAGCAAGGCCTCCACAGGAAAATCATCAACCTTGTGTTCAGCTTAGCCAAGATGGCCCCTTGCTTAAGTTCCCAGAACTGCAGAAAGTTAGCTCTTAGTGCTAACTTTCAGTTCCTTATGTGACCTTTCTGCAAAGATCCAGTCATCCAAAGGGGCTGCATCAGATTGTATGAGGCTGTCCAGCCCTACAGACCCCAAACTTCTGTATACTCTTCCTCCCCTGGGACTATTACATTGCAGGTCTGGCAACTTTTCCTACTCCATCTTTGAAACATAAAAAGTCCTCATTATTTCTCACTTCCAACAAATAGGGTTACTCACCCATTTCTTCATACTGGTCACCCGGATGGTCTCTAGGGGGCTCTACTGCCTTCAGGAGGAGGGAGCTACCTGCAGTGCTTTAGGACAGTCTGTATTCCCAGACTTTCTGACACCTTTTTTTTTTTTTTTTTTTTTTTTGAGACGGAGTCTCTCTCTGTCGCCCAGGCTGGAGTGCAGTGGCACGATCTTGGCTCACTGCAAGTTCCGCCTCCTGGGTTCACGCCATTCTCCAGCCTCAGCTTCCCAAGTAGCTGGGACACCTTTTTTAGTAGAGAAGAGAAGCTGGAGGGGGAGATGGAGAAGGAAGAATGAGGAGAACACTATAATAGAAGCTAAATATCGGCAGATCATTCTACTCCACAGCTCTTCACACTGACTGTGTAGGCAAATTTCTTGTTTATCCTGAGCAGAAGGCAGGCTTCCTTCTCTAAATTGTACCTACTCAAAAATTTAGGCTACAAACTTACAATCAGGAAGAAAACTGAAAGCTCTTCCTGTTGAGTCATCTGACTTCAAAGTGCTGGATCTTTGCTGGACATTGTAGTAAATTCATTGAAAGTTTTGTGCAAAATATTATTTCAGGGGATGGGGTAGCCTCCTAGGATGAAATAGCAGTGTGTTTGTGAGGTCAAACTTTTGCTTCTTAGAATAAGAGTCACTTTGATTTTAGTGGGGCAGGATCAGCAGTGGGAGGATAACTCATCCACACATCCCGGACATGAATCCTTCAGTGAGAGACGGGAGTGGGAACAGAGTGATCAGGGTATCCCTGTGAGGCAAGGAAGGGATCCTGACCTCTGGTGCACCTGACCTCTGGTGGACTGGCTCTTGGGTCCAACTCAAGATTCCTTTTCAGGGCCTGTGGCATGTCCTCCAGGCCATACTGCCGGCACCTATTTGTTACTGTCAGCACCTGGCTGTGGTAGGGGAAGGCAGACACCAATGATTCACGAGGCGTGATCCAGAGCATTGTAACCATTAGTAGTAGGTGTGAAAGGAAATCATCAAACCATGTGAAGATGGGAAAAGTTGTCACAAGTTGCAAATCTATAAGACAAAACTGTAAGACCAATGAAAATATTGAAACAATTCACTGCACTCTATGAGGCTGCTGTGAAAAGCAAATGAATCAAGTGTAAAGCCTTCAGGTGTCACAGAAATAGGCCCCTGATCGCGCCTCAAACCATAAGACGTCAGAGCATGAAACACCAGTGACGGAGAGTGATTGAGTTTCACAGATAAAGAGCCTATGAGCAAAACCAATCTTCCTTTCCTCTGAAGTGTGCCCCATTGCTGACATTGATTAACTAATTAATAGAAAATTCTCTATTCATTCAAGGTATGC
>NW_022321336.1:0-1986 GCF_002776525.5 Piliocolobus tephrosceles | reverse complement strand
ACAGATGGGCTAACAGGGTTAAGGTCACACAAAGCCACTCAATTCTGACTCCTGAGCCTGGCAACAGGAGGCCTTTATTACTAGTTATTTTAAATGCCATCTTACTAAAAGGCAATCTCTGGCTGCTAGACAAAAACTAAACAGGATAGAACTGGCTGGAGCAACAATTTCAAGTCCCCTTTCCTTCTCCACTTCATTCCCAGGAACAGTTCATCACTTGAAACATGTTGAAAGTTCTTGAAAATTAATAGCTGTCCTTGAGAACAGAAGTAAGAGCACAACAGTAACTCCTGGACTGGTTAATTTCTTGCTAAAAGTTATTTAACTGATGGTGATTGGTTAATTAGTTAGCTAGCTGTAGGCATTAGTTTATTTCTTCGTGTATTCATTCATTCAGCAGACATCCTCTTAGCCTTCACTCAGATTAATTCCCTGTCTAGGGCAAGAGAGAGGTCTCAACTCCACCAGCTGCCATCCAGCTGTGGGACAGAGGGTTAGCTGCTTAACATTTCCTTTCCGGGGAGGTGATAAGTGAAGGATTATTATTAGAATTCTGTAAGATCATGCATGTAAAGCATTTAGCAAGCACCAGCACAGGGTGAGCGCTCAGTGGTTGCTGCTGGGAAGCTGGAGGAGAGCTCGCATGGTGGTTCCCCAACAAACATTTGTGGAACTGAGCTGTGTGCAAGAGGCGTGGCGGGACTCCCTGAGGGGCCCACAACCCGGCAGGATGGGAGTCAGTCAAGTGAGTCAAGTGCACATACCGAGTGGTATGGACCTAAATATCTACTCCTCTTGGTTTCTCAGGCTGTGGGATTCTCTCTATAGATCTTGGGTGGATTAGCATTCTCTGTGTCTCTCTCTGTCTCACACCTGCACATTCTCTCACTCCCTCCCTCTGTGTGTGCGTGTGTATGTGCGTGTGTTCCTCTGATCTAATCGCCTTCCTCAAGACATGTGTGAGGGCTTTTTAGGATTCTGATTGCCTGTTAATGGTGGGTATTTCAGGGGGATTTTGCAGCCAGGTAGAAAAACATGGAGAGGCCCAAATGTGTCCCAGGGGTGCCCTGGCTATGGGGAAGCGGCCCCATTTGTTAGGAAGCAGCAATTAATGGTCTGTCACGGGGTCCCAAAATTTGCATCTTTAATGTGTCAATAATTTTACATGGCATCTCCAGGCCAAAAGAAATACCTAACAGCTCTATGTATTAAGTCATTAAGTTCAAACAAGTGTTTATGTCCTAACAACTTAGTAGTTATTTTTTGGAATAAACACATACGTTGATGGAAAAAATATTTTAATTCTATTCTTAAACACAATACCTTACTGATAGGCTGTATACACTTACTGGGCATTGTACAACTTCTCAGTCCTTAAACACTGCCGCCCTCACTTTCTCTTCCACATTGATTTTCTGTGGCATTTGCTTTCACAAAAACTGCCAAAAGCACTTTCCTATAGCTATGATGTCAGATTTCACATACATATGATGTCATTGGAAGGAAAGTAGCGTGGCCTCACGCTGAAAGTGTGAACTATCCTAAGCTAGTAGTTTGTGTGATGTCAGAGAGATGTCAACTTGTATTTCCCTTTAAAACCTGAAATGCCCTGCCATGCTCAGTGAGTTCACCATGGTGCCCTGGAATGCCTCAGTACACAGTTTGGGAACCATGAGCTCCTTCCCTGAAGGGTTTGTAGTGGGCCAGGTGGTGTAGGGCTTGCCCTCCGAAACCGGACCAAACCGGTCTAAACCGGATCAAACCAACCAGATCAAACCGGTCTAAACCGGACCAAACCGGACTAAACCGGATCAAACCGGTCTAAACCGGATCAAACCGGATCAAACCGGACCTAACCGGTCTAAACCGGATCAAACCGGACCAAACAAACCAGATCAAACCGGTCTAAACCGGATCAAACCGGTCAAAACCGGACCAAACAGATGGGCTAACAGGGTTAAGGTCACACAAAGCCACTCAATTCTG
>NW_022321335.1:0-1986 GCF_002776525.5 Piliocolobus tephrosceles | reverse complement strand
CAGAATTGAGTGGCTTTGTGTGACCTTAACCCTGTTAGCCCATCTGTTTGGTCCGGTTTTGACCGGTTTGATCCGGTTTAGACCGGTTTGATCTGGTTTGTTTGGTCCGGTTTGATCCGGTTTAGACCGGTTAGGTCCGGTTTGATCCGGTTTGATCCGGTTTAGACCGGTTTGATCCGGTTTAGTCCGGTTTGGTCCGGTTTAGACCGGTTTGATCTGGTTGGTTTGATCCGGTTTAGACCGGTTTGGTCCGGTTTCGGAGGGCAAGCCCTACACCACCTGGCCCACTACAAACCCTTCAGGGAAGGAGCTCATGGTTCCCAAACTGTGTACTGAGGCATTCCAGGGCACCATGGTGAACTCACTGAGCATGGCAGGGCATTTCAGGTTTTAAAGGGAAATACAAGTTGACATCTCTCTGACATCACACAAACTACTAGCTTAGGATAGTTCACACTTTCAGCGTGAGGCCACGCTACTTTCCTTCCAATGACATCATATGTATGTGAAATCTGACATCATAGCTATAGGAAAGTGCTTTTGGCAGTTTTTGTGAAAGCAAATGCCACAGAAAATCAATGTGGAAGAGAAAGTGAGGGCGGCAGTGTTTAAGGACTGAGAAGTTGTACAATGCCCAGTAAGTGTATACAGCCTATCAGTAAGGTATTGTGTTTAAGAATAGAATTAAAATATTTTTTCCATCAACGTATGTGTTTATTCCAAAAAATAACTACTAAGTTGTTAGGACATAAACACTTGTTTGAACTTAATGACTTAATACATAGAGCTGTTAGGTATTTCTTTTGGCCTGGAGATGCCATGTAAAATTATTGACACATTAAAGATGCAAATTTTGGGACCCCGTGACAGACCATTAATTGCTGCTTCCTAACAAATGGGGCCGCTTCCCCATAGCCAGGGCACCCCTGGGACACATTTGGGCCTCTCCATGTTTTTCTACCTGGCTGCAAAATCCCCCTGAAATACCCACCATTAACAGGCAATCAGAATCCTAAAAAGCCCTCACACATGTCTTGAGGAAGGCGATTAGATCAGAGGAACACACGCACATACACACGCACACACAGAGGGAGGGAGTGAGAGAATGTGCAGGTGTGAGACAGAGAGAGACACAGAGAATGCTAATCCACCCAAGATCTATAGAGAGAATCCCACAGCCTGAGAAACCAAGAGGAGTAGATATTTAGGTCCATACCACTCGGTATGTGCACTTGACTCACTTGACTGACTCCCATCCTGCCGGGTTGTGGGCCCCTCAGGGAGTCCCGCCACGCCTCTTGCACACAGCTCAGTTCCACAAATGTTTGTTGGGGAACCACCATGCGAGCTCTCCTCCAGCTTCCCAGCAGCAACCACTGAGCGCTCACCCTGTGCTGGTGCTTGCTAAATGCTTTACATGCATGATCTTACAGAATTCTAATAATAATCCTTCACTTATCACCTCCCCGGAAAGGAAATGTTAAGCAGCTAACCCTCTGTCCCACAGCTGGATGGCAGCTGGTGGAGTTGAGACCTCTCTCTTGCCCTAGACAGGGAATTAATCTGAGTGAAGGCTAAGAGGATGTCTGCTGAATGAATGAATACACGAAGAAATAAACTAATGCCTACAGCTAGCTAACTAATTAACCAATCACCATCAGTTAAATAACTTTTAGCAAGAAATTAACCAGTCCAGGAGTTACTGTTGTGCTCTTACTTCTGTTCTCAAGGACAGCTATTAATTTTCAAGAACTTTCAACATGTTTCAAGTGATGAACTGTTCCTGGGAATGAAGTGGAGAAGGAAAGGGGACTTGAAATTGTTGCTCCAGCCAGTTCTATCCTGTTTAGTTTTTGTCTAGCAGCCAGAGATTGCCTTTTAGTAAGATGGCATTTAAAATAACTAGTAATAAAGGCCTCCTGTTGCCAGGCTCAGGAGTCAGAATTGAGTGGCTTTGTGTGACCTTAACCCTGTTAGCCCATCTGT
>NW_022321334.1:0-11167 GCF_002776525.5 Piliocolobus tephrosceles | reverse complement strand
AAGAACCACATGATTATCTCAATAGATGCAGAAAAGGCTTTTGACAACATTCAACAGCCCTTCATGCTAAAAACGCTCAATAAATTCGGTATTGATGGAACGTACCTGAAAATAATAAGAGCTATTTATGACAAACCCACAGCTAATATCATACTGAATGGGCAAAAACTGGAAAAATTCCCTTTGAAATCTGGTACAAGACAGGGATGCCCTCTCTCACCACTCCTATTCAACCTAGTGTTGGAAGTTCTGGCTAGGGCAATCAGGCAAGAGAAAGAAATCAAGGGTATTCAGTTAGGAAAAGAAGAAGTCAAATTGTCCCTGTTTGCAGATGACATGATTGTATATTTAGAAAACCCCATTGTCTCAGCCCAAAATCTCCTTAAGCTGATAAGCAACTTCAGCAAAGTCTCAGGATACAAAATTAATGTGCACAAATCACAAGCATTCTTATATACCAATAACAGAGAAACAGAGAGCCAAATCAGGAAGGAACTTCCATTCACAATTGCTTCAAAGAGAATAAAATACCTAGGAATCCAACTTACAAGGGATATAAAGGACCTCTTCAAGGAGAACTACAAACCACTGCTCAGTGAAATCAAAGAGGACACAAACAAATGGAAGAACATACCATGCTCATGGATAGGAAGAATCAATATCGTGAAAATGGTCATCCTGCCCAAGGTTATTTATAGATTCAATGCCATCCCCATCAAGCTACCAATGAGTTTCTTCACAGAATTGGAAAAAACTGCTTTAAAGTTCATATGGAACCAAAAAAGAGCCCGCGTTGCCAAGACAATCCTAAGTCAAAAGGACAAAGCTGGAGGCATCACGCTACCTGACTTCAAACTATACTACAAGGCTACAGTAACCAAAACAGCATGGTACTGGTACCAAAACAGAGATATAGACCAATGGAACAGAACAGAGTCCTCAGAAATAATACCACACATCTATAGCCATCTGATCTTTGACAAACCTGAGAGAAACAAGAAATGGGGAAAGGATTCCCTATTTAAGAAATGGTGCTGGGAAAATTGGCTAGCCATAAGTAGAAAGCTGAAACTGGATCCTTTCCTTACTCCTTATACGAAAATTAATTCAAGATGGATTAGACACTTAAACGTTAGACCTAATACCATAAAAACCCTAGAAGAAAACCTAGGTAGTACCATTCAGGACATAGGCATGGGCAAGGACTTCATGTCTAAAACACCAAAAGCAACGGCAGCAAAAGCCAAAATTGACAAATGGGATCTAATTAAAGTAAAGAGCTTCTGCACAGCAAAAGAAACTACCATCAGAGTGAACAGGCAACCTACAGAATGGGAGAAAATTCTTGCAATCTACTCATCTGACAAAGGGCTGATATCCAGAACCTACAAAGAACTCAAACAAATTTACAAGAAAAAAACAAACAACCCCATCAAAAAGTGGGCAAAGGATATGAACAGACATTTCTCAAAAGAAAACATTCATACAGCCAACAGACACATGAAAAAATGCTCATCATCACTGGCCATCAGAGAAATGCAAATCAAAACCACAATGAGATACCATCTCACACCAGTTAGTATGGCAATCATTAAAAAGTCAGGAAACAACAGGTGCTGGAGAGGATGTGGATAATTGGAACACTTTGACACTGTTGGTGGGATTGTAAACTAGTTCAACCATTATGAAAACAGTATGGCAATTCCTCAAGGATCTAGAACTAGATGTACCATATGACCCAGCCATCCCATTACTGGGTATATACCCAAGGGATCACAAATCATGCTGCTATAAAGACACATGCACATGTATGTTTATTGTGGCACTATTCACAATAGCAAAGACTTGGAATCAACCCAAATGTCCATCTGTGACAGACTGGATTAAGAAAATGTGGCACATATACACCATGGAATACTATGCAGCCATAAAAAAGGATGAGTTTGCGTCCTTTGTAGGGACATGGATGCAGCTGGAAACCATCATTCTTAGCAAACTATCACAAGAAGAGAAAACCAAACACCGCATGTTCTCACTCATAGGTGGGAACTGAACAATGAGATCACTTGGACTCAGGAAGGGGAACATCACACACCAGGGCCTATCATGGGGAGGGGGGAGGGGGTAGGGATTGCATTGGGAGTTATACCTGATGTAAATGACGAGTTGATGGGTGCTGACGAGTTGATGGGTGCAGCACACCAACATGGCACAAGTATACATATGTAACAAACCTGCACGTTATGCACATGTACCCTAGAACGTAAAGTATAATAATAATAATAATAATAATAATAATAATAATAATAATAATAAAAGCAAGCTCTTTCATTGCTGAATGGCTCTAAACATTATGAAGTTCTACCTTAAGCCTACCGTAAGCCTGATACCTATAACTTCCCATAACTGCCATGTACTGGACCATGTTCTGTGCTCTGGAGTTACATAAATATGTCTAGTCCCTTTTATAAATGCATTTCAAATATATGTATACTGCTGGCTCCTACCCAAGTCTTTTCTTATGATATTATATCAAAAATATTCATAATGCTGGTCCAACACGCCTCTTTTTCCTTCCCTTATGGGGCTACTAAATAAACAAAATATAAAATCTATTATTTACATTGAGTATGAATAATTTATGGTAAGTTAATGTATTAAACTTCTAGCTTTTGCTTTTGAGTATCTGATTCTCAAAATACATAGAAATGTTCACCAAGATGTAAAAATGGGATATTTATGGTTATCTCAGAATTTCTAATGATGTTTCAAGCCTAGGAGAATACCCTTAGGAGAATACCAAACTTGGGAGAAGAATCCTGCTATTCAAAAGTAAGATACCAGGCACACACCTCGGCACTTATAAAAAGACACCAAAAGTGGGTCAGGGACCACTTCACATGCAGGCTGTATAGGTGAAGACTAGAAATTCCAGAGGAGATTGACAATATGAAAATGTTTTCCTCCTTCTCTACAGGAGAAAGCTGCTCTGTTCACCACATCTCTCAAGTTGGGGTAAAGGGTGATATCTACAAACGAAGCAACTGTGATGGAACAAACAGCAAAGAAATTAGAATAGCATTTTTGTTCCATGCTGGATGTTTAGTGACAGGACAAATTCCACACTGGGCCACCACAGGATCATCGGATACACCCTGTAAGAGTTCTTAGGAACATTCTCACCCAGTGCATTTCCCACTGGGTGGCAGGGATATGGAGGGTGCGTAACTGAACCAGAAATAAATACTTGCTTCCTGACTAGAAACAGCAAAGGTGAGGGGCTGCCTAGAACAGACCACAACGATAGGGCAAGGAGAGACAGTAAACAGTTGGACAAAGTATACTTTAATTCTGTGATGAGGCAAGGGTCTGCCAATTCCAAATGAGCCAAGAAGATGCCACATTGAACTTAATTCGGTTTGAGAGACTACTCCCAAGAAGAGACTCCACCAGCAAGAGGCTGAAGGAACAAGAGGAGCAGGGGTTGGAAGTATATTCTGAACAACCCTCTCCCCCGACCTGTCCAGTAAAAAGAGATAGCGTGTAGACCCCTGCTATGACAGAGGGCATTGAGGGCCACAATATGACAGTATCAATAAACTAAGACCCCATCCTGTTCTCTCTCATTCATTTCTTCTCTGAAGTGGTCGGAAGTAGAAAAGGTGAGAAACTTTAAAAAAATAAAAACACAAACCACAACAACAACAACAACAAAACAGTGAAATAGACCATGCCCTCTTCTCCAGGGGCCCTATTGTTAAATTCTTATCATGTTTATATATTCATTAATTAAAAGTATAACTTTCTATGTTTTAAAAACATAGGTTTGGCCTCACTTGGGAAAGAAAGGAATTTAAAGTTTTAAACTAGACTTCCCTGGGTTATTTAATAGCTAGAAATTAATCATAATTACCAAAGATATGACTATTTTTGTAATCAAAAGTGACCAGAAAACCATGAGATCTGACAGAGATGTCATCAAAGGAGGGGTGGGAATGGTGAACAGAAATATGTGAGAAGGCATTTCAGGTATATAATCCTTAAATTCACACCATTCAATAAAAAGATTATAATAACAACACAACATTCTAAAGATATAGCTGAGCTAAAACAAACAAAAAACAGGTACAGTTAGGCCTCTGTATCTGTGGGTTCTGCATCTGTGGATTCAACCACACAGATCAAAAACCCTATACTCAAAAAAGAAGAAAAAAGATGGTTGTATCTACTGAATATGTACATACTTTTTTTCTTGTCATTATTCCCTAAGCAATACAGTGTAACAACTTCTTACATAGCATTTACATCATATATTAGGTATTTTATGTAATCTAGAGAAGACAAAGTATACAGGAAGTTGTGCATTTATATATAAATGTCATTGTATAAAAGGGACTTGAACATCTGTAGATTTTGGTGTTCTTGGAGGGTCCTAGAACCAATACCCCACAGATACCATGGGACAATTGCACTAAACATATAGAAATTAGTCAAAGCCAGAGTAGTAAAGCATATGAGTTGATACTGCACTCATGCCCATGAAGACATAAGAAGCACAGGCTTTGGTCTGCAAAGGGTGGAAAACTGGAAACGAGACATCGGCATAAAGCAGAGTGGAAGTATAGAAGGACTGCCAGCACTGTGTAAAAGCAACTAGAAAACTCTACTTACAAATTTAAGAAAGTAGGATAAGGTCTGCATCAAAGGTGGGTGTAAGGATTGAATTTACACTACCTACATGACTCATGAATTTCAAATTAACAATTTATTTAAAGAAAGAAAAGACAAAACAGATGAAGCAGCAGTGGAACTCCCAAGCCCTTGAAAGAAGCAAACGTGAAACTTCTCTTTGGGGTCACTTCAATAACCCAGAACAGAGTGGATTACCAGATAAAACAACCTCCACTGAAGAAATGTTAACAATAAAAAATTTTGAACAATATGAGAAAGCTGTATGACAAGAGTATCATAAAAGCAGTGAGGAAAAGGGAAGCAACTGGGTGTTTTACAATATACTAAAGAAAAATATATCAGACAGATTAAAGATCTAGATGTGGAAGGCAAAACTTTAACACTTTTAGAAGAAAATATGAAACTCTCTTTATGCCCTCAGAAATAAAAACTAAAAACAGTTTTTTTAAGCAAGACAGAAAAAGTACATATAAAAAAGGAGAAGCTAAAATAGAAAACCTGAATAGACCAATAGTGAGTAACCAGATTGAATCAGTAGTAGTCTAGTAGTCTCCCACCAAAAAAAAAAAAAAAAAACAGGACCACGCTTTTAAATAACTATTACCAATTCTTCTCAAACTACCTCAGGAAAACTGAAGAGGAAGGAATTCTTCCTAATTCATTCTATGAGGTCAACATTACCCTGATACCAAACCAGACAAGGGTACAACACAAAAAGAAAACTACAGGCTAATATCCCTGATGAACACAGATGCAAAAATCCTCAACAACATCCTAGCAAATGGAATCCAACAGTATTTCAAAACAATAGTACACCATGAGCAAGTGGGATTTATCCTAGGGATGCAAGGATGGTTCAACACATGCAAATCAATACAGGTGGCACACCACATCAATAAAATGAGGGACAAAAACCACATGATTATCTCAATAGATGCAGAAAATGCATTTGATAAAATTCGACATCTCTTCATGATAAAAATTCTCAACAAATTAGGTATAGAAGTCACACACCTTAGATAGAAGTTACACACCTTAAAATAAGACAAAAGAAAAGCTAGGAGTTTCCGTGCAACAAAGTTCTGGCCAATGAGATAAAAAGTGATATATGCTTGATGGTGGGGGCTTAGGGAGGGAGGTTAGTTTCTGGTACTGCCGCTTCTTCCTGCCGAGAGCAGCAAAAGCTATCTTGCATCCATAAGAGCACTGGAGAGATAGCCACTCTAATGTCACTGAGCCGCAGAATAAATGCCAGCAGCCTCTGCCTCCAGGCATCTTGGTATATAAGAAAAATAAGTCCTTCCTTGCTAAAGCCATTTTTAGTCTAATTTTCTGGTACTTGAAGCCTGACACTACCATGTTTCTAAACAAGGGAAAAATAATAAAGGACTACTCCAGCAGGTCAGACAAATAAAAAACTATTTCCCCTAAAATATGAGCTTGAGTAGGCACATTAAATATTATTTAGTATAATCTCTTGTTCCTATTGCATATGACATCACTGAAAATAAGGAAGAGAAAACTGACTATTGGTCACAATTGTTGGAGGTCAAGGCTAAATTGCCTCACCCTAGAAAATTCCTTAACTACGTGAATTTATATCCTATCAGGCTTTGATTCACAGGAAGGAGAAACAACCTTAATATGTATTTTCTCCCTAAGCATAGATTCGGTTTTAAAAACACATAAAGAAGAAAACATTAAAGACTGAATTCCAATACTTAGTATTCAATTAAATATGGAAACACAAAACATTTTCATTCTGTTTGTAAGGTACTTTCTAAAGTGCTATAAAAAGTCAAAAACATTAAGAAATATTTATTGTTTCTTTCAAAGCCAGTGATGATTGACTTTCTCTCATGCAACTTAGTTACTAGTTTTAATACTGACTACTTAATTACCACTATTTTCACTGAATAGACCTCATTACAATAAAAATTTGAATTCTACATTTCTATGTCATATTTAAGTATTACTACACCATACCACAGAAAAGTAAACAAATACAGGATATCAATTAAAATGTGAGTTTATACACTACGCTCAATATTAAGGGGACACTTTTAATCTGATACCATTTTTATATATATCATTGTATTTTTTAAGTACCATTACTTAAATTACTGAATATTACTTAAACCATTACTGAATATTTTCTCTCAACAAAGAAAGTTAAATGAAGACTTAATACTGCTACAAGACATTCATCAATTTAAAGAAAGAATAATTTTAATTCTTTGTTTTAAAGTATTACAGGAATTAACAGAAGTATATATATACAAATATATACACACAATTCTGAGATATGTATACTATATATAGATATAGATATATAGATATATATAATGTGTGTATATACATAAAAATACAATCTTCAAGTTAAGAGTGAATGTTTGACATGAGGAGCAAGCTACATTTCTTGCCTATTTCTACAGGTCCATTGCTTGACACCAGTGGAAAAAAGTATTTAATATCTTAAATCTTGAGGTGAATAGGGGGTTGCTATCCTTGTTTATAACTATTCATCTCAATTCAGGCAAGGAAAAAGTACATTCAAGTTACTGTTTTCTGGGTGCTAAATTGAATCAGGTGTCCTCTCCTCTTAAGAAAATTAAGTTGCTTTTGTGCAAGAGTGTTTTAATGAGAACAGAACTGGACGACAGTGATAAATGGGAATGACACCAGAGAGAGCACATAAGCAGGACAATATGTGCATGTTACAGTCTTACAGCCTATTTTTCACTGACTATTCTGAATGACTTTGCTGTTTCTTAAGGGGCCTATTAATCTCAAATTTAGTTATTGCACAACGTTTATTTGAACATATATTCTGTGGATGATGACAGTTAATAAAGGAAATCTTTCACAAGCTGTATTTTTACATATTGTTCCAACTACAGCTCCCAGTCATTTAATGGTATTGATGGAATAACCTACATTGTACTGAGGCTTTTTTTAAAAAGGCACATATATTCAGATTCCTTTCTAAGCACATGGGGACACTTAACCATTAAAATGCATACAAAAAATTCTAGTACAAACAGTAAAAGTAAAAGGACATCTTAACTGTTCAAAGAAAATCATTTAATGTGCAAACTGACCCTTCTAAGACAAAACAGACACCTTTTAACACTTTTAAAGCCCTGGTACACAATATGCAATAGTTCGTGCATACCAATCGACATTTTCACAATATGCATGGAGCAAGAAAGGAAAGACAAAATCAATTTTCTTGAGGTGCAAAAAGAATGAAGTAACACAGCTGCTGTGATTTCTCTTTGGTATGCTTTTTTTATGAAATGTCATGTACTTAAAATAGTGATGATTCTTATTTCTAGTAGAATACTTTTTAAGAGCTTAAAGGAATTGTTTCAACATTTCCCTAAAAACATAATTATCAGTTCAAATAAGCTCATCAATTCAGATTGTTGTTCTAGTTCTGGAAGAAATTTGGTACTTTAAGTGTTACTGGTTCACAATAACAATACCTAGTATTAGTAAGAAATATTTAATTCAAATATTTAATTCAAGGCAGATTTTAAAATCTGCCTTATAATTGAGGTGAAATTAAACTTAACCAAACATTTTGACTGCATCCTCCTAAAATCTCAGTCTTCAAAGGTGTTCAATTTCTATAAAATCAGAATTTTTAAGTGGGAAGGGCCATTAAATACTATGACAACCCCTTTGTAAATCAAGAAACAGAACTCCAGGTGGGCAAAGAATCTTTCCCAAGGTCATGCTGGACAGCAGTAAAGCCAGAAAAGAACTCATCTCCAGACATCTCCTGCACTTTCTCTATTACATCCACACTGTCTGTTTTATGTATTATTTTTAACAGACATTTGTAGTTATATCATGGAAAAAGGGCACATGCTGAAACACTAATGGTTATGTTGGGGTAAATGGAATTAGGAATATTTTTTTCCTTTGTGCTTCTCCTAGAATTATGTTAAGAATTTTAGAGGCTCTCTCTTTAATCTTTAGGCAAACTTTGAACAATGCTGTGCACATATTAGATACTCAATGTCTGACTAAAAATTGAGTTGAGGATAATACCAAAAGGAAACTACTTAAAAGAAGACTAAACTACTTAGTCTTCTTTGCTATGCTAACACTGAATATTCATAGGAACAAACCATGTGTATAACCCAGAATACCAACACTTAAATTAAAAATACTATTTATTTATACTATTTATCTATTAATAGCTTATTGATAAATATCTAAGATTTTTATTGTAAATCTCTAAGATTAAGCTGAATGAAACTTACTTAAAACGTTATATACTATTTGATATTATATCTTTTTAAAAAATCAATTTCTCAATATTCCTCAAGTTTAATTCTTAATCCTTTGGGTTTCCTATCGCTTCCAGAAAATAAAAAAAAAAAAATGCTTCTCTAATTATTCATTCCTTCAACCTAAATTTATTAAGCAAACACAAAAATAAATACCATAGAGTACCAACTCAGAGTCTAGGGCTAGAAGAGAGACATCATAATAACTACAATACCAGAAGATCAATGGTATCAAAGAGTTATGGTAGCATAGAAATTAACTTTAAAATGGGCTTTTCCAATATCTCCTAGTGAAATACAACAAGCACTTTTCTGATCAATTAATGGGAGCTCTATTTAATACCAACACATGAACAAAGCTCTCAGCACACTAAGAGAGGAATTGGCCAAGAATTCCCCTAACGCTTTGTTTAGAAGGGCATCCACAAAACCTAAGTGACAGCGTATGTCAAAGCATCTAATGTTTCTTACGAATTTTAGACTCTAGCTTTCTTAACTCTGTTATTTCTGCTCTTTTCCATCCATTAGGTCTGGGAATCTCAAAGCTTCTTAAGAGGTGGATCAATCCCTCAGCAATAACTCTCTCATCAGCTTTTCATTAGCAATAAAATAGCTTTCCTACCATCTTCTGGGAAATAACTTACCATAGATTCACAGAACTGCAATGGACTTCTGCAGATCATCTCATCAAGGCACTTTTCCTCAAAAGGACTACACTGAAATCACAGATGGTGTCCACCTATCCTATTCTTTATGTCTTCAGAATCAAACACTGCACAATCTCCTTTACAGTTTTAGATTTTAAAATCTATATTGTAATTCATATTTTTTTATTATACTTTAAGTTCTAGGGTACATGTGCATAACGTGCAGGTTTGTTACATATATATACTTGTGCCATGTTGGTGTGCTGCACCCATCAACTCGTCAGCACCCATCAATTCATCATTTATATCAGGTATAACTCCCAATGCAATCCCTCCCCCCTCACCCCCCCACCATGATAGGCCCCAGTGTGTGATGTTCCCCTTCCCGAGTCCAAGTGATCTCATTGTTCAGTTCCCACCTATGAGTGAGAACATGCGGTGTTTGGTTTTCTGTTCTTGTGATAGTTTGCTAAGAATAATGGTTTCCAGCAGCATCCATGTCCCTACAAAGGACGCAAACTCATCCTTTTTTATGGCTGCATAGTATTCCATGGTGTATATGTGCCACATTTCTTAATCCAGTCTGTCACAGATGGACATTTGGGTTGATTCCAAGTCTTTGCTATTGTGAATAGTGCCACAATAAACATACGTGTGCATGTGTCTTTATAGCAGCATGATTTATAATCCTTTGAGTATATACCCAGTAATGGGATGGCTGGGTCATATGGTACATCTAGTTCTAGATCCTTGAGGAATTGCCATACTGTTTTCCATAATGGTTGAACTAGTTTACAATCCCACCAACAGTGTAGAAGTGTTCCTATTTCTCCACATCCTCTCCAACACCTGTTGTTTCCTGACGTTTTAATGATTGCCATTCTAACTGGTGTGAGATGGTATCTCATTGTGGTTTTGATTTGCATTTCTCTGATGGCCAGTGATGATGAGCATTTTTTCATGTGTCTGTTGGCTGTATGAATGTCTTCTTTTGAGAATTGTCTGTTCATATCCTTTGCCCACTTTTTGATGGGGTTGTTTTTTTCTTGTATATTTGTTTGAGTTCTTTGTAGATTCTGGATATTAGCTCTTTGTCAGATGAGTAGATTGCAAAAATTTTCTCCCATTCTGTAGGTTGCCTGTTCACTCTGATGGTAGTTTCTTTTGCTGTGTAGAAGCTCTTTAGTTTAATTAGATCCCATTTCTCAATTTTGGCTTTTGTTGCCATTGCTTTTGGTGTTTTAGACATGAAGTCCTTGCCCATGCCTATGTCCTGAATGGTACTACCTAGGTTTTCTTCTAGGGTTTTTATGGTATTAGGTCTAACATTTAAGTCTCTAATCCATCTTGAATTAGAAAAGAGAATTTTAGACCAATATCCCTGATGAACATCGATGCAAAAATCCAAAATCCTCAATAAAATACTGGCAAACCGGATTCAGCAGCACATCAAAAAGCTTATCCACCATGATCAAGTGGGCTTCATCCCTGGGATGCAAGGCTGGTTCAACATTCGCAAATCAATCA
>NW_022321333.1:0-11167 GCF_002776525.5 Piliocolobus tephrosceles | reverse complement strand
TGATTGATTTGCGAATGTTGAACCAGCCTTGCATCCCAGGGATGAAGCCCACTTGATCATGGTGGATAAGCTTTTTGATGTGCTGCTGAATCCGGTTTGCCAGTATTTTATTGAGGATTTTGGATTTTTGCATCGATGTTCATCAGGGATATTGGTCTAAAATTCTCTTTTCTAATTCAAGATGGATTAGAGACTTAAATGTTAGACCTAATACCATAAAAACCCTAGAAGAAAACCTAGGTAGTACCATTCAGGACATAGGCATGGGCAAGGACTTCATGTCTAAAACACCAAAAGCAATGGCAACAAAAGCCAAAATTGAGAAATGGGATCTAATTAAACTAAAGAGCTTCTACACAGCAAAAGAAACTACCATCAGAGTGAACAGGCAACCTACAGAATGGGAGAAAATTTTTGCAATCTACTCATCTGACAAAGAGCTAATATCCAGAATCTACAAAGAACTCAAACAAATATACAAGAAAAAAACAACCCCATCAAAAAGTGGGCAAAGGATATGAACAGACAATTCTCAAAAGAAGACATTCATACAGCCAACAGACACATGAAAAAATGCTCATCATCACTGGCCATCAGAGAAATGCAAATCAAAACCACAATGAGATACCATCTCACACCAGTTAGAATGGCAATCATTAAAACGTCAGGAAACAACAGGTGTTGGAGAGGATGTGGAGAAATAGGAACACTTCTACACTGTTGGTGGGATTGTAAACTAGTTCAACCATTATGGAAAACAGTATGGCAATTCCTCAAGGATCTAGAACTAGATGTACCATATGACCCAGCCATCCCATTACTGGGTATATACTCAAAGGATTATAAATCATGCTGCTATAAAGACACATGCACACGTATGTTTATTGTGGCACTATTCACAATAGCAAAGACTTGGAATCAACCCAAATGTCCATCTGTGACAGACTGGATTAAGAAATGTGGCACATATACACCATGGAATACTATGCAGCCATAAAAAAGGATGAGTTTGCGTCCTTTGTAGGGACATGGATGCTGCTGGAAACCATTATTCTTAGCAAACTATCACAAGAACAGAAAACCAAACACCGCATGTTCTCACTCATAGGTGGGAACTGAACAATGAGATCACTTGGACTCGGGAAGGGGAACATCACACACTGGGGCCTATCATGGTGGGGGGGTGAGGGGGGAGGGATTGCATTGGGAGTTATACCTGATATAAATGATGAATTGATGGGTGCTGACGAGTTGATGGGTGCAGCACACCAACATGGCACAAGTATATATATGTAACAAACCTGCACGTTATGCACATGTACCCTAGAACTTAAAGTATAATAAAAAAATATGAATTACAATATAGATTTTAAAATCTAAAACTGTAAAGGAGATTGTGCAGTGTTTGATTCTGAAGACATAAAGAATAGGATAGGTGGACACCATCTGTGATTTCAGTGTAGTCCTTTTGAGGAAAAGTGCCTTGATGAGATGATCTGCAGAAGTCCATTGCAGTTCTGTGAATCTATGGTAAGTTATTTCCCAGAAGATGGTAGGAAAGCTATTTTATTGCTAATGAAAAGCTGATGAGAGAGTTATTGCTGAGGGATTGATCCACCTCTTAAGAAGCTTTGAGATTCCCAGACCTAATGGATGGAAAAGAGCAGAAATAACAGAGTTAAGAAAGCTAGAGTCTAAAATTCGTAAGAAACATTAGATGCTTTGACATACGCTGTCACTTAGGTTTTGTGGATGCCCTTCTAAACAAAGCGTTAGGGGAATTCTTGGCCAATTCCTCTCTTAGTGTGCTGAGAGCTTTGTTCATGTGTTGGTATTAAATAGAGCTCCCATTAATTGATCAGAAAAGTGCTTGTTGTATTTCACTAGGAGATATTGGAAAAGCCCATTTTAAAGTTAATTTCTATGCTACCATAACTCTTTGATACCATTGATCTTCTGGTATTGTAGTTATTATGATGTCTCTCTTCTAGCCCTAGACTCTGAGTTGGTACTCTATGGTATTTATTTTTGTGTTTGCTTAATAAATTTAGGTTGAAGGAATGAATAATTAGAGAAGCATTTTTTTTTTTTTATTTTCTGGAAGCGATAGGAAACCCAAAGGATTAAGAATTAAACTTGAGGAATATTGAGAAATTGATTTTTTAAAAAGATATAATATCAAATAGTATATAACGTTTTAAGTAAGTTTCATTCAGCTTAATCTTAGAGATTTACAATAAAAATCTTAGATATTTATCAATAAGCTATTAATAGATAAATAGTATAAATAAATAGTATTTTTAATTTAAGTGTTGGTATTCTGGGTTATACACATGGTTTGTTCCTATGAATATTCAGTGTTAGCATAGCAAAGAAGACTAAGTAGTTTAGTCTTCTTTTAAGTAGTTTCCTTTTGGTATTATCCTCAACTCAATTTTTAGTCAGACATTGAGTATCTAATATGTGCACAGCATTGTTCAAAGTTTGCCTAAAGATTAAAGAGAGAGCCTCTAAAATTCTTAACATAATTCTAGGAGAAGCACAAAGGAAAAAAATATTCCTAATTCCATTTACCCCAACATAACCATTAGTGTTTCAGCATGTGCCCTTTTTCCATGATATAACTACAAATGTCTGTTAAAAATAATACATAAAACAGACAGTGTGGATGTAATAGAGAAAGTGCAGGAGATGTCTGGAGATGAGTTCTTTTCTGGCTTTACTGCTGTCCAGCATGACCTTGGGAAAGATTCTTTGCCCACCTGGAGTTCTGTTTCTTGATTTACAAAGGGGTTGTCATAGTATTTAATGGCCCTTCCCACTTAAAAATTCTGATTTTATAGAAATTGAACACCTTTGAAGACTGAGATTTTAGGAGGATGCAGTCAAAATGTTTGGTTAAGTTTAATTTCACCTCAATTATAAGGCAGATTTTAAAATCTGCCTTGAATTAAATATTTGAATTAAATATTTCTTACTAATACTAGGTATTGTTATTGTGAACCAGTAACACTTAAAGTACCAAATTTCTTCCAGAACTAGAACAACAATCTGAATTGATGAGCTTATTTGAACTGATAATTATGTTTTTAGGGAAATGTTGAAACAATTCCTTTAAGCTCTTAAAAAGTATTCTACTAGAAATAAGAATCATCACTATTTTAAGTACATGACATTTCATAAAAAAAGCATACCAAAGAGAAATCACAGCAGCTGTGTTACTTCATTCTTTTTGCACCTCAAGAAAATTGATTTTGTCTTTCCTTTCTTGCTCCATGCATATTGTGAAAATGTCGATTGGTATGCACGAACTATTGCATATTGTGTACCAGGGCTTTAAAAGTGTTAAAAGGTGTCTGTTTTGTCTTAGAAGGGTCAGTTTGCACATTAAATGATTTTCTTTGAACAGTTAAGATGTCCTTTTACTTTTACTGTTTGTACTAGAATTTTTTGTATGCATTTTAATGGTTAAGTGTCCCCATGTGCTTAGAAAGGAATCTGAATATATGTGCCTTTTTAAAAAAAGCCTCAGTACAATGTAGGTTATTCCATCAATACCATTAAATGACTGGGAGCTGTAGTTGGAACAATATGTAAAAATACAGCTTGTGAAAGATTTCCTTTATTAACTGTCATCATCCACAGAATATATGTTCAAATAAACGTTGTGCAATAACTAAATTTGAGATTAATAGGCCCCTTAAGAAACAGCAAAGTCATTCAGAATAGTCAGTGAAAAATAGGCTGTAAGACTGTAACATGCACATATTGTCCTGCTTATGTGCTCTCTCTGGTGTCATTCCCATTTATCACTGTCGTCCAGTTCTGTTCTCATTAAAACACTCTTGCACAAAAGCAACTTAATTTTCTTAAGAGGAGAGGACACCTGATTCAATTTAGCACCCAGAAAACAGTAACTTGAATGTACTTTTTCCTTGCCTGAATTGAGATGAATAGTTATAAACAAGGATAGCAACCCCCTATTCACCTCAAGATTTAAGATATTAAATACTTTTTTCCACTGGTGTCAAGCAATGGACCTGTAGAAATAGGCAAGAAATGTAGCTTGCTCCTCATGTCAAACATTCACTCTTAACTTGAAGATTGTATTTTTATGTATATACACACATTATATATATCTATATATCTATATCTATATATAGTATACATATCTCAGAATTGTGTGTATATATTTGTATATATATACTTCTGTTAATTCCTGTAATACTTTAAAACAAAGAATTAAAATTATTCTTTCTTTAAATTGATGAATGTCTTGTAGCAGTATTAAGTCTTCATTTAACTTTCTTTGTTGAGAGAAAATATTCAGTAATGGTTTAAGTAATATTCAGTAATTTAAGTAATGGTACTTAAAAAATACAATGATATATATAAAAATGGTATCAGATTAAAAGTGTCCCCTTAATATTGAGCGTAGTGTATAAACTCACATTTTAATTGATATCCTGTATTTGTTTACTTTTCTGTGGTATGGTGTAGTAATACTTAAATATGACATAGAAATGTAGAATTCAAATTTTTATTGTAATGAGGTCTATTCAGTGAAAATAGTGGTAATTAAGTAGTCAGTATTAAAACTAGTAACTAAGTTGCATGAGAGAAAGTCAATCATCACTGGCTTTGAAAGAAACAATAAATATTTCTTAATGTTTTTGACTTTTTATAGCACTTTAGAAAGTACCTTACAAACAGAATGAAAATGTTTTGTGTTTCCATATTTAATTGAATACTAAGTATTGGAATTCAGTCTTTAATGTTTTCTTCTTTATGTGTTTTTAAAACCGAATCTATGCTTAGGGAGAAAATACATATTAAGGTTGTTTCTCCTTCCTGTGAATCAAAGCCTGATAGGATATAAATTCACGTAGTTAAGGAATTTTCTAGGGTGAGGCAATTTAGCCTTGACCTCCAACAATTGTGACCAATAGTCAGTTTTCTCTTCCTTATTTTCAGTGATGTCATATGCAATAGGAACAAGAGATTATACTAAATAATATTTAATGTGCCTACTCAAGCTCATATTTTAGGGGAAATAGTTTTTTATTTGTCTGACCTGCTGGAGTAGTCCTTTATTATTTTTCCCTTGTTTAGAAACATGGTAGTGTCAGGCTTCAAGTACCAGAAAATTAGACTAAAAATGGCTTTAGCAAGGAAGGACTTATTTTTCTTATATACCAAGATGCCTGGAGGCAGAGGCTGCTGGCATTTATTCTGCGGCTCAGTGACATTAGAGTGGCTATCTCTCCAGTGCTCTTATGGATGCAAGATAGCTTTTGCTGCTCTCGGCAGGAAGAAGCGGCAGTACCAGAAACTAACCTCCCTCCCTAAGCCCCCACCATCAAGCATATATCACTTTTTATCTCATTGGCCAGAACTTTGTTGCACGGAAACTCCTAGCTTTTCTTTTGTCTTATTTTAAGGTGTGTAACTTCTATCTAAGGTGTGTGACTTCTATACCTAATTTGTTGAGAATTTTTATCATGAAGAGATGTCGAATTTTATCAAATGCATTTTCTGCATCTATTGAGATAATCATGTGGTTTTTGTCCCTCATTTTATTGATGTGGTGTGCCACCTGTATTGATTTGCATGTGTTGAACCATCCTTGCATCCCTAGGATAAATCCCACTTGCTCATGGTGTACTATTGTTTTGAAATACTGTTGGATTCCATTTGCTAGGATGTTGTTGAGGATTTTTGCATCTGTGTTCATCAGGGATATTAGCCTGTAGTTTTCTTTTTGTGTTGTACCCTTGTCTGGTTTGGTATCAGGGTAATGTTGACCTCATAGAATGAATTAGGAAGAATTCCTTCCTCTTCAGTTTTCCTGAGGTAGTTTGAGAAGAATTGGTAATAGTTATTTAAAAGCGTGGTCCTGTTTTTTTTTTTTTTTTTTGGTGGGAGACTACTAGACTACTACTGATTCAATCTGGTTACTCACTATTGGTCTATTCAGGTTTTCTATTTTAGCTTCTCCTTTTTTATATGTACTTTTTCTGTCTTGCTTAAAAAAACTGTTTTTAGTTTTTATTTCTGAGGGCATAAAGAGAGTTTCATATTTTCTTCTAAAAGTGTTAAAGTTTTGCCTTCCACATCTAGATCTTTAATCTGTCTGATATATTTTTCTTTAGTATATTGTAAAACACCCAGTTGCTTCCCTTTTCCTCACTGCTTTTATGATACTCTTGTCATACAGCTTTCTCATATTGTTCAAAATTTTTTATTGTTAACATTTCTTCAGTGGAGGTTGTTTTATCTGGTAATCCACTCTGTTCTGGGTTATTGAAGTGACCCCAAAGAGAAGTTTCACGTTTGCTTCTTTCAAGGGCTTGGGAGTTCCACTGCTGCTTCATCTGTTTTGTCTTTTCTTTCTTTAAATAAATTGTTAATTTGAAATTCATGAGTCATGTAGGTAGTGTAAATTCAATCCTTACACCCACCTTTGATGCAGACCTTATCCTACTTTCTTAAATTTGTAAGTAGAGTTTTCTAGTTGCTTTTACACAGTGCTGGCAGTCCTTCTATACTTCCACTCTGCTTTATGCCGATGTCTCGTTTCCAGTTTTCCACCCTTTGCAGACCAAAGCCTGTGCTTCTTATGTCTTCATGGGCATGAGTGCAGTATCAACTCATATGCTTTACTACTCTGGCTTTGACTAATTTCTATATGTTTAGTGCAATTGTCCCATGGTATCTGTGGGGTATTGGTTCTAGGACCCTCCAAGAACACCAAAATCTACAGATGTTCAAGTCCCTTTTATACAATGACATTTATATATAAATGCACAACTTCCTGTATACTTTGTCTTCTCTAGATTACATAAAATACCTAATATATGATGTAAATGCTATGTAAGAAGTTGTTACACTGTATTGCTTAGGGAATAATGACAAGAAAAAAAGTATGTACATATTCAGTAGATACAACCATCTTTTTTCTTCTTTTTTGAGTATAGGGTTTTTGATCTGTGTGGTTGAATCCACAGATGCAGAACCCACAGATACAGAGGCCTAACTGTACCTGTTTTTTGTTTGTTTTAGCTCAGCTATATCTTTAGAATGTTGTGTTGTTATTATAATCTTTTTATTGAATGGTGTGAATTTAAGGATTATATACCTGAAATGCCTTCTCACATATTTCTGTTCACCATTCCCACCCCTCCTTTGATGACATCTCTGTCAGATCTCATGGTTTTCTGGTCACTTTTGATTACAAAAATAGTCATATCTTTGGTAATTATGATTAATTTCTAGCTATTAAATAACCCAGGGAAGTCTAGTTTAAAACTTTAAATTCCTTTCTTTCCCAAGTGAGGCCAAACCTATGTTTTTAAAACATAGAAAGTTATACTTTTAATTAATGAATATATAAACATGATAAGAATTTAACAATAGGGCCCCTGGAGAAGAGGGCATGGTCTATTTCACTGTTTTGTTGTTGTTGTTGTTGTGGTTTGTGTTTTTATTTTTTTAAAGTTTCTCACCTTTTCTACTTCCGACCACTTCAGAGAAGAAATGAATGAGAGAGAACAGGATGGGGTCTTAGTTTATTGATACTGTCATATTGTGGCCCTCAATGCCCTCTGTCATAGCAGGGGTCTACACGCTATCTCTTTTTACTGGACAGGTCGGGGGAGAGGGTTGTTCAGAATATACTTCCAACCCCTGCTCCTCTTGTTCCTTCAGCCTCTTGCTGGTGGAGTCTCTTCTTGGGAGTAGTCTCTCAAACCGAATTAAGTTCAATGTGGCATCTTCTTGGCTCATTTGGAATTGGCAGACCCTTGCCTCATCACAGAATTAAAGTATACTTTGTCCAACTGTTTACTGTCTCTCCTTGCCCTATCGTTGTGGTCTGTTCTAGGCAGCCCCTCACCTTTGCTGTTTCTAGTCAGGAAGCAAGTATTTATTTCTGGTTCAGTTACGCACCCTCCATATCCCTGCCACCCAGTGGGAAATGCACTGGGTGAGAATGTTCCTAAGAACTCTTACAGGGTGTATCCGATGATCCTGTGGTGGCCCAGTGTGGAATTTGTCCTGTCACTAAACATCCAGCATGGAACAAAAATGCTATTCTAATTTCTTTGCTGTTTGTTCCATCACAGTTGCTTCGTTTGTAGATATCACCCTTTACCCCAACTTGAGAGATGTGGTGAACAGAGCAGCTTTCTCCTGTAGAGAAGGAGGAAAACATTTTCATATTGTCAATCTCCTCTGGAATTTCTAGTCTTCACCTATACAGCCTGCATGTGAAGTGGTCCCTGACCCACTTTTGGTGTCTTTTTATAAGTGCCGAGGTGTGTGCCTGGTATCTTACTTTTGAATAGCAGGATTCTTCTCCCAAGTTTGGTATTCTCCTAAGGGTATTCTCCTAGGCTTGAAACATCATTAGAAATTCTGAGATAACCATAAATATCCCATTTTTACATCTTGGTGAACATTTCTATGTATTTTGAGAATCAGATACTCAAAAGCAAAAGCTAGAAGTTTAATACATTAACTTACCATAAATTATTCATACTCAATGTAAATAATAGATTTTATATTTTGTTTATTTAGTAGCCCCATAAGGGAAGGAAAAAGAGGCGTGTTGGACCAGCATTATGAATATTTTTGATATAATATCATAAGAAAAGACTTGGGTAGGAGCCAGCAGTATACATATATTTGAAATGCATTTATAAAAGGGACTAGACATATTTATGTAACTCCAGAGCACAGAACATGGTCCAGTACATGGCAGTTATGGGAAGTTATAGGTATCAGGCTTACGGTAGGCTTAAGGTAGAACTTCATAATGTTTAGAGCCATTCAGCAATGAAAGAGCTTGCTTTTATTATTATTATTATTATTATTATTATTATTATTATTATTATTATACTTTACGTTCTAGGGTACATGTGCATAACGTGCAGGTTTGTTACATATGTATACTTGTGCCATGTTGGTGTGCTGCACCCATCAACTCGTCAGCACCCATCAACTCGTCATTTACATCAGGTATAACTCCCAATGCAATCCCTACCCCCTCCCCCCTCCCCATGATAGGCCCTGGTGTGTGATGTTCCCCTTCCTGAGTCCAAGTGATCTCATTGTTCAGTTCCCACCTATGAGTGAGAACATGCGGTGTTTGGTTTTCTCTTCTTGTGATAGTTTGCTAAGAATGATGGTTTCCAGCTGCATCCATGTCCCTACAAAGGACGCAAACTCATCCTTTTTTATGGCTGCATAGTATTCCATGGTGTATATGTGCCACATTTTCTTAATCCAGTCTGTCACAGATGGACATTTGGGTTGATTCCAAGTCTTTGCTATTGTGAATAGTGCCACAATAAACATACATGTGCATGTGTCTTTATAGCAGCATGATTTGTGATCCCTTGGGTATATACCCAGTAATGGGATGGCTGGGTCATATGGTACATCTAGTTCTAGATCCTTGAGGAATTGCCATACTGTTTTCATAATGGTTGAACTAGTTTACAATCCCACCAACAGTGTCAAAGTGTTCCAATTATCCACATCCTCTCCAGCACCTGTTGTTTCCTGACTTTTTAATGATTGCCATACTAACTGGTGTGAGATGGTATCTCATTGTGGTTTTGATTTGCATTTCTCTGATGGCCAGTGATGATGAGCATTTTTTCATGTGTCTGTTGGCTGTATGAATGTTTTCTTTTGAGAAATGTCTGTTCATATCCTTTGCCCACTTTTTGATGGGGTTGTTTGTTTTTTTCTTGTAAATTTGTTTGAGTTCTTTGTAGGTTCTGGATATCAGCCCTTTGTCAGATGAGTAGATTGCAAGAATTTTCTCCCATTCTGTAGGTTGCCTGTTCACTCTGATGGTAGTTTCTTTTGCTGTGCAGAAGCTCTTTACTTTAATTAGATCCCATTTGTCAATTTTGGCTTTTGCTGCCGTTGCTTTTGGTGTTTTAGACATGAAGTCCTTGCCCATGCCTATGTCCTGAATGGTACTACCTAGGTTTTCTTCTAGGGTTTTTATGGTATTAGGTCTAACGTTTAAGTGTCTAATCCATCTTGAATTAATTTTCGTATAAGGAGTAAGGAAAGGATCCAGTTTCAGCTTTCTACTTATGGCTAGCCAATTTTCCCAGCACCATTTCTTAAATAGGGAATCCTTTCCCCATTTCTTGTTTCTCTCAGGTTTGTCAAAGATCAGATGGCTATAGATGTGTGGTATTATTTCTGAGGACTCTGTTCTGTTCCATTGGTCTATATCTCTGTTTTGGTACCAGTACCATGCTGTTTTGGTTACTGTAGCCT
Source organism: Piliocolobus tephrosceles (assembly GCF_002776525.5). Taxonomy (NCBI): domain Eukaryota; kingdom Metazoa; phylum Chordata; class Mammalia; order Primates; family Cercopithecidae; genus Piliocolobus; species Piliocolobus tephrosceles. The sequence goes on along the minus strand of NW_022321333.1, from coordinate 865 downwards.
TGTAGTATAGTTTGAAGTCAGGTAGCGTGATGCCTCCAGCTTTGTCCTTTTGACTTAGGATTGTCTTGGCAACGCGGGCTCTTTTTTGGTTCCATATGAACTTTAAAGCAGTTTTTTCCAATTCTGTGAAGAAACTCATTGGTAGCTTGATGGGGATGGCATTGAATCTATAAATAACCTTGGGCAGGATGACCATTTTCACGATATTGATTCTTCCTATCCATGAGCATGGTATGTTCTTCCATTTGTTTGTGTCCTCTTTGATTTCACTGAGCAGTGGTTTGTAGTTCTCCTTGAAGAGGTCCTTTATATCCCTTGTAAGTTGGATTCCTAGGTATTTTATTCTCTTTGAAGCAATTGTGAATGGAAGTTCCTTCCTGATTTGGCTCTCTGTTTCTCTGTTATTGGTATATAAGAATGCTTGTGATTTGTGCACATTAATTTTGTATCCTGAGACTTTGCTGAAGTTGCTTATCAGCTTAAGGAGATTTTGGGCTGAGACAATGGGGTTTTCTAAATATACAATCATGTCATCTGCAAACAGGGACAATTTGACTTCTTCTTTTCCTAACTGAATACCCTTGATTTCTTTCTCTTGCCTGATTGCCCTAGCCAGAACTTCCAACACTAGGTTGAATAGGAGTGGTGAGAGAGGGCATCCCTGTCTTGTACCAGATTTCAAAGGGAATTTTTCCAGTTTTTGCCCATTCAGTATGATATTAGCTGTGGGTTTGTCATAAATAGCTCTTATTATTTTCAGGTACGTTCCATCAATACCGAATTTATTGAGCGTTTTTAGCATGAAGGGCTGTTGAATGTTGTCAAAAGCCTTTTCTGCATCTATTGAGATAATCATGTGGTTCTT